>NW_026129395.1:0-59030 GCF_022985175.1 Labeo rohita | reverse complement strand
TTTTTAGCTTTAGATTTTGTTTGGCTGCTATAACTGAATTATGACAGTCCTCAGTGGTGGGGACTGGCATGACCTCCTGCACCAAGGCATCCCATATTGCCCTGGCAACCTCTCCAACAATTCCTGCCACAGTGCTCACTCCCACACGATAGCTGAAAGCTATGGTGCGGTAGGAGTCTCCAGTGGCCAAGAATCTGCAAAAACAACAACTAATAATTACTTAGGCAAAATGGAACAAACAAAACATTTGTGGTGAACAGAAGTACATTTACTAATATATATATATATATATATATATATGTATATGAACGTGCTGTTGCACCTCTATTAACTTTTAAGGCTTGTTTTGCGGCATTTATAATCCTTTTGATAGGTTGCGTTAAGGAGTTGTAAAAAACGCTGTTACACTCACCTTATGAATGAATCGCATTTGTGCCGAACTCTACTTACAAAGCAAACAAAAACAGTCTCCTTCGATCCATTGTTTCTCTCAGTTATTGTACGCAATCTCACAGTCTGTCATAGCAAATCAACACGCGCTGTCCTGAATAATTAGACGAAGCATCTTCTCGTAGGATAAGAATGCGGAGCCTCATGAATTATTATATTGGCTGTTACATGTGTTCAGATCAGGAGTCAAAAAGATGCAACTTGCTCTACATTTAACATGTTTACATGCTTTACCATTTACATTAATGACTGACATGTTCTTCCTATATTTACTTTCTTAAAAACATACTACCCCCCAGAGATGGGACCAAGTCATTCCTTTCGAGTCACAAGCAAGTCTCGAGTCAAATACCAAGTCCTCAAAGAGTTAAAGTTAATGAGGTAATTATGTGACTAATTAAGTGATGATTGTGCATTATTGATGAACACCTGCTGTCAACAAGCAGCATCACTGAAGAAAAGACAAACACAAGAACTACAACTGACATCAGCCACAGCCTTGGATAAAATCAACTGAAAAAACAAAACAAAAAGAGCTGAGACTGACTTTATTTTATGTCTGCTGAATCTCTTATTGAGAATTAAAATAAACAAAGAAAGAAAGAACATGATGCCACCATAATTGTGGTCAAGGTGTGCTTTAGTTTGTCTCTTGACCCTTTGAGTAATTTAATGTAATTTGCTTCTAAACAATTGCAATGTTGTTTTACAGCAAACGTTTTTGCGTTACTGAATCAAAAGCTTGCAGTAGCAGATTATCTTACACTCTCTACTTATAACTGATTTGGATGAATGTCATGAATTGGTTTCTCTATTTGATTTATTTGACTGACATTCAGCTTTTGCACACTGCAAAAAAACAAACAAAAAAACCCTATAATGTTTCAATATAGAAAAATCTATATTGGCTCTGGTTTTTAGACATGAACATTTAGCATACGATCCTCAACAGTGGTGATAATAATTATTCATACTGCAGTACATGAGGAGCGTTTATCCTATGTTGTATACCCAGCATGCATTGCAGCATGAAGCGTTTTGATCGTCACCATTGTTGAGATTTATATGCTGGTTCTTGATGTCTGTGTGTGTCTAAATAGTGCAGATGTTCAAATTTGTATATGCATTGCATGTTTTAAACTCTTTCACTGTAGCCATTAGAAAAAAAAAACATTCCACTTACATGCTGCAAAACCTAAACATATAAGAGAAAAAAAAAAGGTTTTTTTGGATGTGGTCAAGCAAGTTCATGACAACTACACTGTCATATTAAAACAGCTAGTGACTACTCACTTTTCTGCTCTGATCTCACTGTTTCACAACACTACATGTATTGCTACAAAGACAAATCTAATAAAGGAGGTCAAGGGTCAAGAGCACAACTAAAGCAAACACTGATCTCCATGATGGTGGCATCATTTTAACCAATAAAACATCAACATCTGATCCTCTGTAATTCTTAGTAACAGCAGGTGTTCATCACAATCTTCATTAAATTAGTCACTTAATTATCTCATTAACTTTAACTCTTTGAGGACTTGGGATTTGACTCGAGTCTTGCTTGTGACTCGAAAGGAATGACTTGGTCCCATCTCTGCTGCCCACCGTTCTCTGTTTTCCTAAAGCCACCGGTCAGCGGTGAGCCCGGGTGCGAGGGCCCTTTCATTGCTGCTTGCAGCTTTAATTTGATGGGGGTTTTTATCAATTTGAGAATGATTATTTTTTTTTATTAAATGCATTGTTACTTAAGGAATGCAGAGTGTGAACTGTTAATGTAGGCCTTTTGTCGATGTGCCAGTTTTCTGTTCTTCCAGCAGTGTTTGTGTTTCTTAGAGGACTAATTTTAGACAGAGGTGGGTAATCCAAGTGCCATGAGTAAAAGTCCTCCCCAGTATTTTGTTCCAATCACCTGGATTTGCTAATTAGCACAGTTTTTCAGCCAGGAGGTCCGAGATTGGACCAAGTCATTCCTTTTGAGTCTCAAACAAGTCTCAAGTAAAATCCCAAGCTCCTAAAGAGTTAAAGTTAATGAGATAATTGAATGATGATTGTGCATTAGTGATGAACACCTGCTGTTAACAAGCAGCATCATTGAAGAAAAGAGAAACACAAGAACTACAACTGACTTGAATCAACTGAACAAAACATTTCATCTCTCAAAATCTGATTAAACATCTCCACAAACAGCATCACCAGCTTCACTCATTACTAACCAAACTGACTTTATTTCATGTCTGCAGAATCTCTTATTGAGAATTAACAGAGGTTTAGATGTTGATTTTTTTATTGGTCAAGAAAAGAAAAGAAAAAAAAACACAGTGCCACCATAATTGTGGTCAAGGGTTGCTTTAGTTTGTCTCTTGACTCTTGGAGTAATTTAAAGTAATTTCAATGCTGTTTTGTGCTCTTGTGCATTTGTGCATTGCTGAATCAAAAGCTTGCAGCAGCAGATTAGCTCACACTCTCTCCATAGAACTCATTTGGAGGAGCATCATGAAGAGGTCTCTCTCTTTGATTTGCTGAATGACAAGTAGCTATTGTAGAGCTGCAATTAAAAAAAAATCCTCTTAAACAAATGTCACTGTAATGATTAAATATTGGAAGAAAAAAATTGCATTAGCTCAGGCTTTAAGACATGAACACTTATCATATGCTCCTCAACAGTGGTGACAAGTGGAGTTTTTACTATGCTGTTACCCAGCATGAAGTGTTTTGTTGATTGGCACCATTGTTGTGATTCATAAGCTGGTTCTTGATGTCTGTGTGTGTCAAAGTTGTACAGATGTTAAAAATGTTTGTATGCATTATACAGGTTTTAATTGAATTCACTGTAACTGTTAGAAGAACACTATGCTTGTATGCTGTAGTTTTGCAGATTTGATAGTGCAAAACCTAAATAAATAAGAAGAAAATAAAGTTATTTTGGGCGTGTCCAGGTATGCTCATGATGACCAGCTCACCACATAAAAACAGCTATTAGCTGCTAAAGGTATAGCTCTGATCTCACTACTTTACAACACCTTGCGCATCGTAACAGCAAGATCTAACCCAGGAGACAATGGTCAAGAGCCCAACTAAAGCAAATACTGATCTCCCCAATGGTGACATCATTTTAACCAATAAAACAACAACATCTGATCCTCTGTAATAACAGCAGATGTTCATCACTAATGCTCAATCATCATTCAATTATCTCATTAACTTTAACTCTTTAGGGGCTTGAGACTTGCTTGAGACTCAAAAGGAATGACTTGGTCCTGGCTGAAAAACTGTGCTAATTAGCAAATCCAGGTGATTGGAACAAAATACTGGGGAGGACTTTTACTCATGGCACTTGGATTACCCACCTCTGATTTTAGAGCTGTCACATGTACTGAAAATTTTATTTCACGTTAAAAAAAATGTTTAAATGCTGCCCTGTAGCATAAATGCAGTGTTTGCAATTTCCATTTCAGTTTTCTGATACATTTGTTTCACTTCTGCATCTGAAGCGAGAAGCAAGTGTTTTTTAAAAGCCAGAGCATGTTTTCTCTCACTTCATGGTCACTCAGAGTGTTGTTCTTTTAATAGCAGAGGTGTAAAATCCAGGTTCCATGAGTAAAAGTCCTCCCCAGTATTTTTTTTTTTCCAATCACCTGAATTTGGTAATTAGCAAATTAGTTTTTCAGGCAGTAGGTCAGAGATGGGACCAAGTCATTCCTTTCGAGTCACAAGCAAGTCTTGAATCAAATCCCAAATCCTCAAAGAGTTAAAG
This sequence comes from Labeo rohita, assembly GCF_022985175.1. Classification (NCBI taxonomy): domain Eukaryota; kingdom Metazoa; phylum Chordata; class Actinopteri; order Cypriniformes; family Cyprinidae; genus Labeo; species Labeo rohita. Next base: position 54,826 of record NW_026129395.1, on the reverse strand, counting down.
TTAATGAGATAATTTACTGACTAATTAAGTGATGATTGTGCATTAGTGATGAACACCTGCTGTCAACAAGCAGAATCACTGAAGAAAAGACAAACACAAGAACTACAACTGACATCAGACACAGCCTTGGATAAAATCAACTGAAAAAACAAACAAAAAAAAACCCAACATTAAATCTCTTAAGATCTGATTAAACTCTACAGACAGCATCACCAGCTTCACTCATTACTAACCAGACTGACTTTATTTTATGTCTGCAGAATCTCTTATTGAGAATTAAAAGAAACAAAGAACACGATGCCACCATAACTGTGGTCAAGGTGTGCTTTAGTTATCTCTCGACCCTGAAAGATTATGTGTAATTTTAGACAGATGCATTTACATTGTGACTGTGACCCAGATGCAATCAACAGGAACTGTCTCTGTAAAGGTGTGAACCAAATGGTCCATACATTTAGAATAACAAAGGAACAGCATTTCACAGGAACTTCTTGTAGATTGCAGGATCTCCAGCGGGAGGTCCTGATAGTATCTATTGTTTCTAGCCATTTGTGTTTGACTGACATCCAGCTTTTGCACCACTGCAAAAAACAAAAAAAAATAATGAATTTCCCAATATGAAAGGAAAGAATAGTGTTGGCTCAGCTTTTTAGACAAGAACATGTAACACATGATCCTCAACAGTGGTGAAAATAATTATTCGCTGCAGTACATGAGGGGAGTTTATCCTATGTTGTATACCCAGCATGCATTGCAGCATGAAGCATTTTGTGATTGTTACCACTGTTGAGATTTATATGCTGGTTCTAGATGTCTGAGTGTGTCTAAATACTGCAGATGTTCACATTTGTATTGCACGTTTTAAATTATTTTACTGTAGCTGTTAGAAAAACATGTAAGAGAATAAAAAAAGTTATTTTGGATGTGGTGAAGCAAGTTCACGATGACTACACTAGTGATGGGAAGTTTGAGTCTCGTTCAGCAAAATGAATGAATCTTTTTTCGAGTCTTTTTGTTCATTTTAGCAAAATATAATTAAAATGTTACTTGTTATCTACCTAACACATCTACTGCTTACACAAACGTTGATCAAACTACACACAAGACTATGCTATAGGAAACAGAAAATATTAATTCATTGTTTACCTGGGTCTTTAGTCTATGATTACCTCACCTCACCTCTTATCTGACAAGTTTTTGGGTTTGAGTCATTCGTTAATCACCTGAAAGCCCAATTAGCTAACCAATGCAGCCTGAGATGGAAAGAGAATTGATTAGTTTATCTCTCGAGTCTTCGGGTTTGAGTCGTTCGTTCATCATGTGACAGCCCCATGAGATGAACAAACGACTCTAAAAACAGGTGAACTCATTCCGGTACAAAACCTAATAAGACGTTGTTCATTCAAGAACAACCCATCACAAGATTACACCACCATACTAAAACAGCTAGTAACTGCTCACTTTACTGTTCTGATCTCACTGTTTCACAATGCCACATGCATTGTTATAAAAAGAGATCTAATGCAGGAGGTCAAGGGTCAAGAGCACAACTAAAGCACACACTGATCTCCATGATGGTGGCATCATTTTAACCACTAAAACATCAACATCTGATCCTCTGTAATTCTCAATAACAGCAGGTGTTCATCACTAATGCACAATCATCATTAAATTAGTTACTTAATTATCTCATTAACTTTAACTCTTTGAGGACTTGATATTTGACTCAAGACTTGCTTGTGACTCGAAAGGAATGACTTGGTCCCATCTCTGACCTCCTGGCTGAACAACTGTGCTAATTAGCAAATCCAGGTGATTGGAACAAAATACTGGTGAGGACTTTTACTCATGGAACCTGGATTTTACACCTCTACCAAATAGTAACTTATAACCAGCCCTGAACTGAGCCAGAACAAGTTTTATTAGTGCTACCCCCAAGCAACCATTGAATTAATGTTAAAAGTAGTTTATTTGTCGATGTTAATGACACTGAATTAATGTCACTTTGCTCCCACTATTAATGTTGAAAAAAAAATGTAATTTCAGAAAACCACCATTGTTGTGATCAGTGTTTGCTTTAGTTGGGCTTTTGACTCTTTGTACTTCAATGTTAGACTTTATTTGTGTTTAATAATATTGTGAGAAAATAAAGATCATGATGGCTGCTGTCATCATTATGAAGTTATATAAATAATTACTCCCAATGTGTGCTATTGCAACAATTAAAGAAAATCCAAAAAAAAAAAAGAAGAAGAAGAATAAATAAATTTGACATCAAGAATCCTTGGATGAAACTCAACAATGGTGACTGTCAGCAAAAGAAAATTTTATGCAGAAATGCATGCTGGGTATCACCATATGACAAAACTCATTCATGATTTCCAGCATGCACTGCAGTTGATCTGCTTATTTGAATTAGTTATATGATTGTCACCATTGTTGAGGTTTGTATGTTGAGTGATGATGTCTATATATTTGTGTGCATTGCCACAGATTTCTTTTTACATTTGTGATACAGAATCATCAGTAATGAAAAATCATCAATATTATTTAGTATTGTTTCTCAACTTTATTTTAAAACATCTCTTTTTAAAAGCATAAGTGTTTGCATTGAAGGCTTGGGTGTTGGAAGCAAAATAAATGTGGGTGGGTCCTCCCGCCCCAAAAATTACTGGAGTATATGCCATTTTCTGTAGTATGGTGCCTTTTACTATGTATATTGTGTCTGTCAGTAGCGTAACAACACTACAAAAGACAGCTGTTAGAACACGTTTCCAGTAGCGTAAGCGGTAAAGTGAAAAGCTAGTGTTTTTTAATGCAAACAACGAGTTCAGATTTCAGAGTTCACTGGAAACTGCCTCACAGAATAGTCTCTCATAACGTCTCCTCACACATAAATGCTATTTTTTAATTAATTTGAAAAGAAAGAATGATAGAGAGCATGGATTCTAACTTAAATGCTTCTGATTGGCCACTGTGTTTAAGAAATCAACAGATATGTCTGTGATTGGCTACTTAAACACTTTGTAAATAGAAATCTACGACGTTACAAACAGAAATACACAATGGAGTGTTTGCCAAATCTGTTTTCCAATATGCTGTTATTACAGTTTCAACTGAGGGTGAAGCACTGGGCCTAAATAATTATCTATACCCCCATACTCCCTGCCAAAAAAAAAAAAGTCTCTCCCTCTTTCCAAATTCATTTTTATTCCACCATCCAATGTCTAATGCAATATATATATATTTTTTTTGTGATCATCAATCAGGCCTTAAAAACAAACAGAATAGCCTGCATGTCTAGTCATTTATGCATATAATCTATATTTTCATTTATTTGTGTTTCATGTATTCACTTCCATCTTCCTAGATCAATTGCACTCATATTTTTAATCTATTTTAATTTTTTCATATGTGTTGCTCATTTCATATTGGATGTGGTGTGCTTAATAGACTTTTAAGCTTAAATATTGAAATTGTCATTTTATGTGTTTTACTTTCACTTTAATTGCTATGACAATTTTTACACTAGTGGGGCCCTTTTTATTATCTTGCCTAGGTCCTCACATCCTTAAAGGCTGGTGTTCTGTCAAATCACACTACTCTTGGAATATGCTACTTACAGGTTCAACACATGCACAGACCCACAATGTTGATCTGCGTTACCACACCTATAAATCTATGCATTTTTGCTGTGAGTCTTTGGTTGACGGTGAGCAATATCTTTAATCTTTTTTTATTGCATGATTTGACCTGTGAACGGGTAAATATTTGCATGTACACTCTGCACAGCAAAATCCCCAGTGTTAATTTAACACTCTGAGTGTGGACACATATAAACACTGAAGCAGTGTTGAAGTTAACGAGATAATTAGGTGATTAACAAAGTGATGATTGATCATTATTGAAGACACCTGATGTTAATAAGCAGAATCACCAAAGCAGACAACCAAAATTTTTAAGCAACCATTATAGTGGTCAGTGTTTGCATTAGTTGGGTTCTTGACCCTTAAATCAATATTAGATCTTGTTTGGCTGCAATTACTGAGTTATAACAGCCAGACAAGCAAAGAGCAAAAGTCAATAAGATGGCACTGACTGTGCTTGACTTAATCATCATATAGTGACTTCAGTATTTGACATAGAAATTCCTTACAGATTACAAAAAAACTGTGAACAAAAGATCAATCAGTTTTGCCATAATCAGACAGATGATGGAAAAAAAAAAGTTTATCTTAATTTAGACACACAGACATGAAGAATCAGTGTGAGAATCACAACAACGGTGACCATCAAAAAGCGTGTTGTAGCCAATCAGAACTCATCCATGACTCCCATCATGCATTGCGGCATGAATAAATGATGAGAGTTCAGAGTTGATCTGTTTATCTGAATATGCCGTTTGTCACCATTGTTGAGATTCATGGGCTGGTTCTTGATGTCTATGTGTGCCTAGGTGAAATACTTTTTTTTTTTTTAAACAGGTTGTACAAAAAAATCTTTCCAAAATGTACAGGAAGTGCTGGATCTTCTGTGGATTGTCAAGGCTATTACAATAAGCAAAACAAAAAAAAAAAAAAAACCTAACTTAGAAATTAGACTCTAGGTGATTTACATCAAACAATGAATATGTTAAAACATAATCACCTGGTGACTTGAGCTTTTGTCTTGTCTGGCTGTTTTAACTCAAATACAGCAGCCAAACAAAATCTAGTACTAAAGATTTAAGGGTCAAGAGCCCAAATAATGCAAACACTGACCACTATAATGGTTGCTTAAATTTTTTGGTTTTCTTTCTTTCTGTACTGGAAGCTCCTAACACCAAGACAAATTCCTTGTGTGTGAACACACTTGGCAATAAAGCTCTTTCTGATTCTGATTTGCATTCACATCAACTCGCTATATATACTATACACATCAACTATATATATATATAAATAAAACAACTTAAACATTGTGTATTTCTGTGTGTGCATTATTTTCAACCAAGGCTAACTATTAATCTGTAGCATGGTACACAGCATACCTCTTTCTTTCAGGAGAAAGACGGAAAAGACAGCTAAAGGAGCAATATGGCAGGTATGGCTGCCTGGGCTGAACCACTTTGTTGTAAAAGGGGAGGGGGGGAACGATCACCTCCTTACAGACCCTTTTTAATGTATTTTTAGAAACACTGGTTTGAACAATTATAGAACAGCATTGGAATGCTTATTAACAGGAAAATCTAGTGTAATAAAACTATTTTAACCTTGTCACATAAGTCAACAGCACCAGGAACAAGCTGCCCAAAATTAATCTGCGCTTGAGATTCGTCAGTGATATTGAGTGAGAAAGACCTCGCCAAGTGCCAGCAAAACAGAGAATGATTATGGGGTAGGGAATTAAACACACTATACAAACGGGTAGATCAGAAAAATATATATGAGGAGGGTATATTTTTGCACAGATCAGAGGCACAAACCACACAATCAAAGAAATAAAACAGGAGAGTTTTAGTGAATGGTAAGGTTTGTACCAGACAGGATGAGACACCAGAAGATATCGTTCAAAAGCAACACATGCCATAAAATGCAGACTCACAATCAAAGAATAGAGATGTGCCATATCCAGTTTATGTAACCGTGATGTTACAGTTGTTGTTATTAATATACAAATGATCTCTATGAGATCTGAAAATATCAAATTACTAACAATAACTGAAGCAGCAGGCCGGGATTTGATGAGGAAACTCAGAGCAATCAGAGTTAAGATCATGACTGGAATCTCAATCACTAAAAGAATCCAGATAAATACACATTCAGCATACCCTTGTTTACGTATATATTTCATATATTTCTTACCCATTTCATATTCAAAGGCAAAATAGAGTAAATCATCATCTGAATTAGTTGAGTCGTTGATGATGATATTGTTTTCTGCCATTGTTTCACAAATTCCTGAGATGAAGCACTAAATAAACAATCATTAGTTTCAATATGTAAGACATGCTTCAGTTTCTCAATGTAAATCATTTGTATTTGTAAAAACAGATGGCCTATCATGTTTCTTCTGTCTTAATGTTGTTATTCAAATGGGTGAGGTGTAATATTACAGGAATAGTTCACCTGAAAATCAACATGTCATCATTTCCTCACTCTCATGTCATTCCAAACCTGAAAAATATTGTTCATCTTCAGAACACGAGTGAAGATATTTATAATGACATTCAACGCAACGACCACATTTATGCTTCAAAAACTTTATTAAACTAATCCATATGAATTAAGTGGTTTAGTTCAATTTTATGAAGAGATTTGGTCACATTATATGGTGAACGGATTTAGGCTTTTATTCACATATTCACACTGATCAGTAAATATAAACAAAACCTTATTAGTTCTTACAAATCTCAAATGTGCTTCATAACATGAGAATGAACCTCATTGATTCTCACGAAAACAAGCGTGAATATCTTGTAACAAAAAGTCCACTAAGACAGCGAGATGTGATGAACCCAAGTGCAGTTTATTAATCCAAATGTGAAGTGTAATCCAAACAAACAATCAAACAAACAATGACGTGACTTGACTTTAACAGACTTGACATAGACTTGACTTGACGTGAAACAGACATGAAATAACCAGACACTCAACAGACAGTGGGTTACAACATTAACACGCAACCAGGGACCAAGGAACACAAGGGCTATTTATACTAGACAAGACAGTTCACATGACACAAGCTAACCAATGAAAAACAAGGAACAAGACCCTAGCAACCATAGATATCCAATGAGAACATTACACATAGAACTAAGGGACCAATGGCAGTAGTACATGAGGGAAAGGGAGCAAGACACAACATCATGAAACAAATACAAAATAAAAGACATGAAAACATGAACATGAAACAAAACCACAAAACAAAACCAAATCCAAAACCCCACGTTACATACAGCAATGGCAGACAGTGAAGCTCTGGAGGACCTGGGCTATGGAGCAGTGGCAGACCATGGGCCATCTTGGCAACAGGCTTAGGCAGGCAGTGGATAGAGGGAGGCTCATCCTGTAGGGAAAAACAGCATATGCTGGTTAGGTATGTTTTGGTGCTGGGATGCTGGTTTATGCTGGTGGCTTTGACCTGGATTTTATGCTGGTCATCTTGGCCAGGGAGCTGGTTTATGCTGGTCCTTTGCTGGTTTATGCTGGTCCTTGACCAGCAACATGACCAGCATAAACCAGCAAAGGACCAGCAATAACCATCAAAGGAGCATCATAAACCAGCAAAGAACCAGCATAAACCAGCTAAAACCAACATCCCAGCACCAAAACATACCTAACCAGCACATGCTGGTTTTTTCAGCAGGGATCTTGTGAGCTGACTCTGGAAGGGCGACCATCTGGAAGGTGGAAGTGCAGTTTATTAATCCAAATGTGAAGTGTAATCCAAACAAACAATGATCCAAACAATGATGTGACTTGACTTGAACAGACTTGACATCCCTGCTGAAAAAAAAAACAGCTAAAACCAGCCTAGGCTGGTTGGCTGGTCTTAGCTGGTTTAAGCTGGAAGTAGCTGATTTTAGCTGGTCTCCCAGCCTGGCCAGGCTGATTTTAGCTGGTGGTTTCCCAGCCTGACCAGCTAGAACCAGCCTGATCAGCCTGGACAGGCTGGGAAAGTGGACAAAACCCCTCTAAAACCAGCCTGCTGACCAGCTATGACCAGCTAAAACCAGGCTGGTTGACCAGTTAAAACCAGCCATCCAGCCTTGGCTGGTATTAGCTGTTTTTTCAGCAGTGGTTTCATTTTCCAGAGGGAAGTCAAAGGAGAATGTCACATTTTCCACTGCCATGTTGTTGGTCTGATGGAAAACAGTTTAGATACAAACAAATGTGAATAAACTTTTAGTCCATTTAGTTGGTCAGTTTAACATTTCTAATTGAAATAGTGAGATATAGTCAACAAATTGAAAATAGGCATCAAAACCTGCAGGGTAAATGTGACCTAAACAGACTAGATGTGGCACTTTTACATTGATGTGTGTGTGTGTGCGTGTGTGTGTATGTTTGTATGTTCTTTAAAGCTTCATGCATTAAGGTTTTTAACTGTAACCCCAGAGTGTTATTCCACATCCACTGAGTATCATAACTGGTTTAATGAGTAATCTAAAGTGAAGATCGTGGTAACCCACTAGTAATCACTCAAGTGTTACTACATCGTTCTAAAGTAATTGTCTAAGAGTATAATATTTAAAAGTTTACCAAATACCTCAAAAGCTTGAAATGACCGTTTGGTTGCACATTATATTTATGTATCATGACTAGAAAACAAGAAGCAAGAACAATGCTTAAGTAGCATGGAATAACCATGGAACAAGCAACAGCTAAAGTGACAGTGTGCACTGTTCGAAAAAAAGGTACGGCTCTGTCACTGGGGCAGTACCCTAAGGTACAAAAGTGGAAAGGTACCAATATGTACTTTCAAAGTACTAAAATGGACCTTTAAGAGGTAGGTGAGCAGAGGTGTCCAGGGGTCAGAAAGTAAAAGTCCTGCCATATATTTGTTCCACCCATGAACTGATGAAATGATTTCACCAGAGGTGGAACCAAGTCCTTCTGTTCAAGTCACAAGCGAGTCTCAAGTCAAATCCCAAGTCCTCGAAGAGTTAAAGGTAATTGATAATTAAGTGACTAATTAAATGATGATTGTGCATTAGTGATGAACACCTGCTGTTACTGAGAATTACAGAGGATCAGATGTTGATGTTTTATTGGTTAAAAAAAGAAGCCACCATCATGGAGATCAGTGTTTGCTTTAGTTGGTCTTTTGACCCTTTTAGTAATTCAAAGTAAATTGTTTCTAAGCAGTTGCAATATTGTTTCACAGCAAGTGTTTGCACATTATTGAATCAAAAGCTTATGGTAACATAAGAGATAACATGTTAGATAACATGTTTTGCTTTTAAATCATTTGAGTGAACATAATGTAATGGCTATTCTTTGGTTTGTAGATTGACACAAATTATCAAAAACAACTGGATAAAAAGCCAAATAAAGAAATGCCACTGTAAAACTTAAATATTGGGGGGAAATTTGCAGCAGCTCAGGCTTTTAGACCTGAACACTTATCATACGATCCTCAACAGTGGTGACAATAATTCTTCATGCTGTAGTAGATGATGGGAGTTTTTACTATGGTGTTACCCAGCATGCATTGCAGCATGAAGAATTTAGTTGATTGTCACCATTGTTGAGATTCATATGCTGGTTCTTGATGTCTGTGTGTGTCTGAACAGCACAAAAGCTAAAATATTTACATGCCCCACGTATAAAAGAACGTTCATTAATTTTGAATTATCACAACTGAACTATAATTCCATGCCAAGCTTCACAGGACTGGTTTTTCAAAACCTAAACTTGAACACAAATAAAGCTACTTTCCATATAATCAGATCACATACAGTCTTGATCTCACTATTTTACAACACTACAAACATTGTGACATAGAGAGATCTAACATAATTAGTCAAGGGTCTAGAGTCCAACTAAAGCAAACACTGATCTCCATGATGGTGGCATCATTTTAACCAATAAAACATCAACATCTGATCCTCTGTAGTTCTCAATAACAGCAGGTGTTTATCACTAATGCACAACCATCATTTAATTAGTCACTTAATTATCTTATTAACTTTAATTTTTTGAGGACTTGGGATCTGACTTTAGACTCCCTTGTGACTTGAAAGGAAGGACTTGGTTCCACCTCTGGTGAAATCAGCTGACTGAGTTCATGGGTGGAACAAACATATGGCAGGACTTTTACTTTCTGACACCTGGACTACCCACCTCTGCTTACCAACCCCTAATGGTACATTTTAGTACCTTAAAGGTCCATTTTAGTACTTTGAAAGTACATATTGGTACCTTTTCACTTTTGTACCTTAGGGTACTGCCCCAGTGACAGTGCTGTACCTTTTTTTCTGAGAGTGTGTATAGTCACATGGCCATATTTATGATGGCTGAATTAAAACAAGAGGTATGGAACAAGAAAAGTTCAAGTGGACGTGTGTAAAGCCACTGGGCTAGAACATGTGGAACGGTATTTATCATACAAAGAAACACAGGTTCTACAGGTTATTTTCTCTGCACCGCTCTGCAAAATAAGACTGTTTCTGTCCTCTTTGGAAGGTGCCACGCAAATTTTTGTAGGCCTCGATGTCACATGCTTCAAACTCTGCAATTGCAGCAGTCTCCATGATTGTCTTTCTATCCACGCCACATTTGAACTACGTCTGTGTTTTTGTTGTCCCAACTTTCAAGTAGCTTAAGACCTTCTTGAATTGTTTTAATGGCTTGCTCTGGAAAAAAGACTGACAAAGAACATAAAATAATCCATTAGTGTGTTAAGCTAATGGGATGTGTGTTTTATACAGGAATGGAAGTTGGAAATCGGCTACAGGGAAATACAGCCTAATGGTCTTTTGCCAGATTTGGTGGTTGCAGGTTTAAAGCTGTAGGATGAGTTTGTCTTGGGTCTAATAATAAATATAGCAAGCAGCAATGACGGGCCCTCACCATCATCACAATCGTCATCCCAGTAGCATCAGGAAAACCCAGTGGGCACATTCATTCACATGCATTCACAGTAACTCTGGCAGTCTGGATTTAAGGGTTACAGCAATGAAAGTGTTACATTATAACATCAACACACACACATTTATTAAAGTTATAAACTTATAAATCTTCGGCAACACTTTACCTTGCAGTTTTATTTGTTAACAATTACTATATTAGTTAACATGAACAATAATTATATAGCATTTATTCATGTTAATTAATATTAAGTTTAAAAAATATGAATAAAGTATGATCTTTTAACATCAGTTGATGTACTATGAATGTAACATGAACATTAATAATTGTATAAACTAAAATTTAAAAATATGAATAAATGCTGTAAAAATATATTCTTCATTGTCAGTTCATGTTAGTTAATGCATTAACTAATGTTAACAAAAGAGACCTTATTTTAAAGTTACCAACATGTTTTATGATCTACAACCATTTATAAATATTATTTTAATGATCTAAGCATTTGTGAAATAATTACAAACAAATGTATCACCAGTAAAATACAATAAATGAACTTATTTTATGTATTTGTATCTTATTCTAATTAAGTGAACTGAGCAGTAAACAGTCAGACTCAACAGATTTCTTATTCAATCAGTAAGTGTATATAAATCACATAAATTTTCCTTTAAAGATTCAATTTATTTATACAAGCATTCAGTGGCATTACAGTACTTTACAGACATTCAAGTTCCTGGGATGTTTCTTGGCAATAAAGCTCAATTGATTCTATGTATTATTTTCATTCTTACACACCGAGAATGAGCTGAATAGGATTAGAGGTAAAAAAAAAAAAAAAAAGATTCAAGTCAGCAAAGAAATATGAATCTGTGACTCTGTTATTAGTTTCATTAAAGTGGTTGCCAGTATGACTTAATAATAAATCATAATTGATAAGATCCTTCCACTTGTTTTTAAGCCCTTGCACAATCTAGCTCCTGTGTATTTGTCCAGTATGGTGGCAATCTCTACCCCCTCTAGATCTTTAAGATCAGAAAGTCAGCATCTACTTTGCTAGATAATCTAGGAAAAAATACAAACATAGAGGTGACAGAGCCTTTTCTTGAGCAGGACCTAAGCTGTGGAATGCCCTACCTCTATCTATTCGATTTGCTAAATCCTTATCCATGTTCAAATTTATGTTGAAACAACATCTTTTAACTACAAACGGGGGAACTTTTTAAAATGGATTAATGTTTATGTGCGTTTATGTGATGAGGGTGCTGGCTGTTTTTTTAGCTTGTGACTGTGAAGCACTTTGGGCAACTGAGTTGTATTAAATTGTGCTATATAAACAAACAAACAAACAAGATTCCTTAGCATATTACTCCCTCTGGTGTTCATCCCTGGTAGTACAGTCTTCATCTGACACTATAACATGTATGATACTTTTAATGTTTTGGGGGCCTCTGGGCATGAGAACATTTTGATACTAAGCGTACGCACTTTTGAAGATATATGAAAATTACTGTTACTTGAATAAGTCATCATGTCAACACTGTTCAAAATATCTCAGTATCTTCAGTATCTTGGCATCATGTTGACAAAGTTTAGTGTGAATTCCGTGATTTTTGTACAACTAGTATGCAATAATTCAGAGCTATATTTTTCAAAAATCCACATTCAAATATAAAAAGCCGACTTCCTGTCGGTCACAGCTAATAAGTGTAAATTAGAAAGTTGTCCGGCGAAAGGTGGCGCTATAGAGCCCATTAATGAGATTTTGCCTCTAACTGTCATTAATGCTGATGTGTGTGTTGAGTTTTTTTATGAAATTCTAATTATATTAAGTGCCCCAAAAACACAGAAAACAAATGTTAAAGTTTGAAATGTTGCCATGGCAACAGCATGTGATGTATCAAGGACCCCTTTACAGGTTCTCATCGGCTGTGATTTGGCATTATTCTGATGAAGTCTGAAGCAAATCGGGTAAAAATATCCATGTGATTTCAAGTCACACTTCCTGTTGCCAGTTGGTGGCACTATAACTTTGACTCCTAATAGTCACATCTATGTGATTGGACTTTCTGAATGATTAAATTGCACTTCCTGTTTCTCATTTCTCGCCATAATTTCAAAGCCTCGCAACGGCCAAGATATCAAAAATTCCCTCACAATTTTGCATCCCTAATGTCTCTAGATGAGTGGTTCCCAACCACGTTCCTGGAGGCCCCTCAACACTGCACATTTTGCATCTCTCCGTTGTCTGACACACCTATTTCAGGTCTTGGAGTACACTAATGAGCTGATTATCTGAATCAGGTGTTTGATCAAGGTGACATGGAAAACATGCAGTGTTGGGGGGCCTCCAGGAACATGGTTGGGAACCACTGCTCTAGATCATGTTGACCGAGTTTGAAGGCAATCGGGTAAAAAACCTAGGACTAGTATATCAAATTCCAGAGCATGCGTTTTACACAAAACTCTGAATAACCAACTTCCTGTTGCTCGAAGAGTTCTATATGTGTACTGGGTTTCATATGTGTAACATATGTGTAACATAGTTTTTGAGCATGTTAAGGGGCCCATCATAAGAGTTGATCTTAATGCAGAAACTGCAAAGACTGCAAAGAAACAACAGATTCCGCTATGAAATAAAATATTGAAATCATACCTGCTTCTATGATATCAGCCCTCTCAGTCCAGGTGGTCTTGAACTTTGGCAGAAGGATTGCTGCAGCACTTTTCAATACCATCCTGAACTACTCTGATGAACATCTTGGAAGTTGTCTCCAGTCTGCTTAGTTTGGCTTGAAACTGAAAGACCACTGGCGGGAGCCACCCCAAGTGCATGTTGGTCTCAGACTGAAGAATGTTCAAAGCCGTCACCAAAGGTTTGATCACAGGGCAATACTCAGTCAGGAAAACTATTTCAGCTGGAATAGGTGGGGAAAGTGTAGCCAAGTATGGAAATGTATTGACAATTTTACACAAGTATGAAAAAGAAATAAGCAGAACAAATTCAAGCACTGTTTATTATCAGTGTCATATATGCACATGGACATATACATATAAATAAAACAATACTCACATTTTTACTTTTAATTCTTCACAGACATTTCTGATAGCATCCTCTCCCTTCTCTTGTATGATCCAGATGATTCTGTCCACAGCCATGTATGTAGAGTTCTACCTAGTCTGATTTGAACAAATGAGCTGGAGCTTGCATTGATCTTTAACAATTTCCGCTGCCATGTATGACCGTCCGGATTTGTTTCACATTGCTTGACATTTCACAAAGGCTGCACGTGACAGCCGTTTGTATGTATCATTGTTCTTTTCTGCCATGGCTCAATTCAACTGGTGGCATGCACACCTTTGATGCCACGGAAGCTGGTACTCAAGACCGCTATCTTGTTCCAGGATGCTTAAAGTGTTCACGTAGACAGCTTTTGGGTCTTCAGAAGAGTCTTGATCTGATTCGGACTCTGTTTCCTCAGTCTGGCTGTTACGAGCCGGGTTTGACTCTCGTCATCTAGCCTCTTCTTTCTATGTCATCTCTCTCTCTCTCTCCTTCTCTCTCCCCCAGCTGTCTGCTATCACAATCTGGGTTCGCGCTGATTGCTACGGCACCTGATCCCCACTATGCCCTGATTACCCTCTCTATTTCTACCTGTTTGTTTCTGGGCTTTACTGCCAGATTACTACTCACTATGTCTGAACGCCGTCTCTCTGAGATCCTCTAACCTGTTGCAAGATAACTTTAGTCGTGTCAAGTCAAGTCTAGTCCTGTTGTGTTTATTGTCCGGTCCTGTTGAATTGCAAGTTACTGTCTAGAGTCTTCTTTGTCTGCCCAGTCATCCTGTTTTGCACCTTCGGCGACTCACCCTTCCCGGGACGCCCACCGCTGGCTCACTCGTACCTGCTGAGGAATCCCCCCTTGCTGCGCTGCCGGAGTCTGCGCGCTCCTGCTGATTCTGTGACTTTTCGTTCCTGTATTTTCCTGTTCTGCGCTACTGAAATGGAAGTAGAGGGCTGACAGCTTGTGTTAATATTATTACTGTCATTGCCAAGAACGAATAAAGACTTCTGTTTGCTTTTCCCGGCCTTCGCCTCTGGGTCCTTCACTCTTCACGTAACACTGGCTTTGCTCACCAAACACACTTAATGCTTTGATGAAGTTTGAGCCACTGTCAGTTGTGGTTCTTACCACTTTTCCTCTTATTCTATACTGATGATGATTTTTATCAAGAGCCCCTGCCAGGACATCAAAGGTGTGAGACCCTTTCAATCAAGGTTTCTTCATCTATCCAATGAGCTAATCTAAATTTAATCTAAATTAAGTTGGCTGTTGGGTTGTCAGTGTTCTCAAATTAATAACCAAAATCATTTTACATGTACAGATGTAATGTAAATAAAAAATTGACTAATTTACGTTGCAACAATTAAAAAAGATAATTAACTTGTACATTTTGATAGCAATTAACTTTTAGTTCAGTTACTCAGTATTTCAAGTTAAGAGTAAGTAACATGCAACTCAATAACTAACAGTTCTGTTTGCTTAAAATTTGAGACATCATAACTTCACTTAAAAACTGAGGGAACTGATTACCTCAAAAAAAATTAAGTTTTCTCAACCTTTTCACATTTACAGTGCTGTGAAAGTAGGTGGCAGGTACAACACCACCGTGGCCCACCGTCACCGGATCACATGATCATGCATTGTAGTTTTCAAATGCCTCCATAGTTTTTGAATACATTGGCTCTACAACACTTTTTTAAATCTTGGAGAGTGTTCTCAAAAAACTCATTTTCCACTAGAAAATATACACAGTCTCAGTGTGGCTGGAAGTTTAAACCATAGAGAAAATGTAGCATTGTCAAATGTACCAAATCAGAAGTGTGTTTGATGAGAAAGACATGAAAATATGTAGCGTTGAGAAGACTGGATGGCCAAGTAAGTGCACTTTCTCAGAAAAATATAAATACTATCTAAAATTGTAAAATGCTGCGAAATCATGTGTATCTTCTCCTTTTCCATCTAACCCAGAACAGATGCAGAAGTGAACCAGCACAGAAGTAGGTGTGCCTCACTACCATGGAAAATATTTCCTAACAGTTTCAGTTGCACAGAAACACTGTGGTCAGTTCCACTGAAAAGTTCACTGGGGTGGTGAACTGCATCTAAAGAAAGTCATTTGTACCATTACTGTGAGGACATTTCCTCACAGTACAAACTCTTCCTCATGAAAGGTATATACATGTACAATCAAACATGCTATAGGGCCATTATGCAAATTTGGATGCAATAAACCACAGATCATTCATTCCATACCATTCATTTTCACATGCACAGTATTCATGAAAATGGGAATCAAATGTGAACAACTGTGTTCCACACAATAGTTATAATGATTTGGCATTTATCAATATGAACGTGAGTGGTGGCTACAATCAAATCTCATGTTAGGCTCATGTAAGATTTTAAATCAGCAACATGGGCCAACTTTTTCTTTCTCTCTGGGGTAAGGTCAATGTACTCCATACCCAAAATTAATTATGTTATAAGTTCCCTACCTGTCTCTGTCCATTCAAAATATTTCAGAAAATTTGCCAGGATATGCAAACAGTTCCTATGTAATGGCAAGAAGCCTTGTATGCGGCTAGAAAATCTCCAGCTCCTGGTTGAGAGGGGATGACTAGGTTTCCCAAAGTTTTCTCTGTATCATTTTGCATTTGGTCTGAGGCACTTGGGACAATGGAAAAATCGCTTTGTCCAATAATTTCATTCAAATTCCTATTGTTAACAAATTATCATTACCAATATGTAATCATCCTATTATTTCCAAACAGTTAGGAAGAAAACTGTATTTACCTTGGCATAGTTGAATAATAACAGTTCAGTACATGGACATGGCATACCATGAGTCTCAAACACCATCGTTTCCTCCTTCTTATATAAATCTGGTGTTTGCAAAAGACCACTTGAAAAAAGGCCAATTCAAGCATAACAGACTATTACGCAATAGTCTTGATTTTATCGATTAACTCGAACGTGTAGTTTATTTCAATTTGTTTGAATGAAAATCGTTTTTCTCTTTACCAACGGTCGACGCTCCCCTCTGGGCTCCAGCAGTTCCCCCAGTGCATTTGCCATACTAGAAATACAGTAATATATATCTCTATTCAGAAAGGCACGGAAAACAAATAACACGTTGTGGTAAAATAACGCGAGCCACCAAAGGGACATGTTTAGCTGATTACAGTACATACAATTTCACTTACCACATAAACGGAGTAAGAGAGATGACTGAAGACAATGGCGAATGATTTGCAGATCCTGAACACCACTGGCAAGCATCTGACTCTGATCTTGTAAAATGTGTGGTAAGTACTGCCGCTGTAGTAAACACAGAGCGATCGTGCATTTCAAAAGTGAAATTAAAAAAGCGATTGTGCATTCAAAGCTCTTTTAATGCCCCGCATATTATTGCGTTTCCCTGATGTCAGCAATTTATATAAAGTAATTACCTAACAATATAACTGTAAGAGAAAAGCATGGAATTATGTATTTTCCTCCCATCTTACATTTACTTGGGGTGTTTTTCATGTGATTACGTCCTCTGCATGGCCGGGTCGTAAACTATTGGGGGCGAGATTGTTAGGAGACGCCACATTTATCAACACACAATTAGCTCTACGATGGGATTGGTAGCATACGAATGCTTGATGAATCACACACGAACAGGGTCATAAGACAATTTCTGCGCTCATTTCTATGTTAGATTGATAAATGAGACCCAACGTAATCTACATAAAAAAAACTCAATGTCTCAACACAGGCAGAGGACATTTCATTTATTTTAGTTATGGAGAGTGCAGTGAAAAAGTAGAAACGACTTTTTAAAAAGTCTAAACACAATTTTTCTACAGCATTGATTACAACCGTAGTAACAAATTATTTTGATGTGTAGGATTACAAATTTAAGAATCTGTTGAAAATATGCTGATCCTATATTCTGACATAGCATCACAATAAAACTAAGGTAAAGTACATTGTATTTAACATTTAAGGTAAAAATGAGGTTATCAGACAAATGATTCTTTCAAGCAAAGTTTGTAGCAAGACGTCCCTGCCAGTTCCTGTTCTTTTATTGTAAGTCAAATGAGCCAGATTACTGAGATGTTCACCTTTTGTTTGTAATGGCTCTCGGTGCCTCTGCCCAGTCTTTGAGTAGTTATGATGATTGGATTAGGACTGGTGTAAATGGGGCACTTGGCTACACTTGAGTACTTCATTTGCATGCTTTGTTTAGGATCGTCACCCAGGTGCTTTGTCTACATTTTAGGGGACTGCCCCCTAAATGTATATAAACTACAATGTATCACTGCCTTAGTCAGACTTTTGAGGACTGCAGAGCTATGCAGCGCATTCTCAATAAAGAATTCTGCTGAAGATACCCAAGAGTCTCCTGGTCTTCGCTTCTGAGTTTCCAACAGTTTTGGTGCCGTGACCCGGATAGAGCTCCTCACCTGAATCCAGATTGAAACTTCAAGCTCAACAAAGATCTGACTTCGTTCCAGACTGAATCTTTCTGTACCAAGGGTTGGTGAGTATCACTCTATCCAAAAGAACCATTAGAAGCCAGTACATGTGGTTATCCTCTGCGCCGCCAGAGAAGTGTTAACAAACAGCTGCAGGGTTTGTTTAACAGACAAGTTATCCTCTATTTCAGGTAGAGAAGATTAGCATTACGTGCTAATATCAGTTATCCTCTATTTCAGGTAGAGAAGATTAGCATTACGTGCTAATATCAGTTATCCTCTATTTCAGGTAGAGAAGATTAGCATTATTACGTGCTAATATCTGTTATCCTTTGTTTCGGCAGAGAAGAATTGTTGATCCTCTCTTCAGAGAGAGAAGTTTAGCGTAAAGTGCTAATATCTGTTACCCTCTGTTTAGGCAGAGAAGACTAGTGTAAAGTGCTAGTAGTTTGTGTTGTCTTCTGTTAATTCAGGAAAGGTTAACTATAGTTGATCTGTGTTAACAAGCGTACCCTCTGTTGATCAGAGAAGTTTTAGTGTTGTGATTGTGTGGTAACAAAGAAACTCACAAAATGGTTAGAAAGAACGCTAGGCTGATCCCCACAACTGAAAAAGGTGGTCTCGCAACTCCTTTGTGGTCAGATAGCGAATTCAAATCACTGTTAGGAGTGCAAATGAACCTAATAGTAACTGAAAAAGTTAGACAAGAATTGACTAAGAAATATGAGATCCATCCAGACAAGACTTGGTCTGTAGATGAGTGTAAAAAAGTACTTGGAGCATGTATTCGTAAGAACAATGTGAAAGGCATTATCTGCTGCCACAGAGAATTTGGTTTAGCGCTAGCTACACAACAGTCTCAGCGTAACTCAGAGCTAGAGGAACAGAACAAAGAGCTTCGGGCTAGAATATCCGCTTTGACTAAGAAATTGAACCACAACAAAGCTTTAGAAAAAACTGATATGGAAGTTAGTCAGCCTGATAACATTTATCCTGACTTACAAGCTTTCTTTGAAAAAGATGTAGCCATCCAATCAGTAACTGATGTGCCTGTAGATTCAGTGAAGGTATGTGGTGCTAGGAGAAGATCTCAGGGAATTGAGGGAATTGAAAGTGTTCCTCCCAACTCTGCTGTTGTCCAGGTTCAAGCAATTGCAAAAATGCTGGAACCTAAAGATATAGAGAGATTGTCCCAGGGCTTACCCTCAGCACGCACAAATTTTTGTGAATTTAGAAGAGCACTGATTAGCAAAATGCGTCTCTACGACATGTCGTTAGTAGAAGTCACACAGCTGATGTCACAAATTCTAACTGAATCTGAATTCAACAGTTTTGAGTCTGCTGTTACTTCTGAACTACGACATGCCAGTAAAGCGGATTTGAGAGAAGGTGTTTTGAAAATTCTAAAGAATATTATGGGACCCAAAATAGACTGGTCCAGAATCACTAACTGTGTACAAAAGAAAGAGGAAACTGTAAGTGAATACACTGAGAAGTTTTGCCAGTCAGCTGTAACTTACAGTGGAATAGTTGATGATCCTGAAAGTGTGCTAGATGACAAGGGACCCTTAGTCCGCATCTGGTCAGATGGCCTCGTAGCTGAGTACAGAAAAGCCTTGCCATTCCTAGATCTAACTTGGTCTAACAAAACTCTCAGAAGTAACTTAGACACATTAGCTACTTGGGAAAGAGATTCTGATGTTAAGGCAAAAGTGAGAGTAGCAGCAGCTACGTTTAGCACAACAAATCGAGACAAGAGATGGTCTAAAAAAGAAGGGAAATGCAATTATTGTGGAAAACTAGGACATTGGGAGAAAGAGTGTAGGAAGAAGTTGCAAGATAATAAAAGAAATGCTAGGCATAATTCTGCTCCTTCTCAGCCCGCCTACAACCCTGAAGTAGTTCCACCAGTGACCAGTGAAACGTTAGGACAGCTCGCTCAGGCTCTTCTAAGAGCACAAAAAGAGCAGCCAAAAAAACTAATTGTTGGGGCTGTGAGTAGCTACCTTTCCCCTGTAATACATCACAATGACAAAATAATTTTTGTGAAAGGTAGGATACAAGAGAAAGAGATTGACTTTTTGCTTGATACTGACAGAAAGCCAGTAGTTCCTAGCAAAATTGGCTAGTTGACTTTAAACATTATCAAAACTAAACTTTGTTTAACTGGGGAGGTTCAAAATTGACAGCCCCAACCATATACCATCAGGCAGGGATTTCAAAATTCCCCAACCACCATCAGGCTCTGATGATTTGTGTGACCCAGAATGTCCAGTCAAACAGTCCACTATGATTCAATATATCGATGATATTTTATTTGCCTCAACAGATCATGAGGTACATCAAACTGAATTGACAGCATTGTTGGACTATTTGCAGAAAAAAGGACACAAATGTAGCTTTCACAAAGCTCAAATTGCTAAAAATCAAGTTACATTTCTGGGTCAAACAATTGGTACAGGAAATAGATCCATTACACAGGATCGAGCCGCTTCAGTCAAAGCAATACCTCCGCCTACTAACATTAAAACACTAAGATCATTTTTAGGAACAGCAGGTTACTGTAGACCTTGGATAGAAGACTATGCCTCGATTGCTCAGCCACTCTACGACTTGTTGAAAGGTCAGGTTAGAGATTCCGATACAGTTTGTATGGAAGAAATTCACCTCAAAGCTTTCAATGATTTGAAGAGAGCACTATGTCAAGCGCCAGCATTAGGAATTGCCCAATCTGATAGGCCCTTTGTGCTTTATGTTCATGAACACTTAGGCTTTATGACTGCATGTCTAATGCAAGATCATGGGGGCAATTTACGCCCAATTCATTACTATTCTGGCAAACTTGACATAGTCGCTCAAGGTATGGGCCCATGTCTCAGAGCAGTACAGGCAGTTCATCTAGCTCTTCAGGCCTCATCAGGAATGGTGTTAGGACAGACTGTAAATGTAAGATGCCCTCATGCAGTGTCTGCACTAATGAATCAAGCAAAAGTCACTTCTGTTACATCCTCTCGTTGGGGAAATTGGTTAACAACCCTCACAGCCCCGAACATTGTTTTACAGCGTGCACCAGTCACAAACCCATCCTCATGTATGATGTCTGCAATGACTGAAGTTGTTTTAGAGGATGAAGGAGAAATGGCTCATGATTGTGTTACGCTTACATACACACCTACAAGTGAAATAACAGAAACTCCCATAGATAATGCCGAATTGGAGTTGTATGTTGATGGTTCAGCTCAAGTTATTGAAGGTAACAGACGAGCAGGTTATGCAGTAACTTCTACCACTGAAGTCGTAGCTTCAGGTTGTCTTCCAGATCATTTTTCAGCTCAAGCTGCAGAACTAGTAGCCTTAACTAGAGCATGCACGCTAGCGTCAGGATCAACTGCAAATATCTACACTGATTCCAGGTATGCTTTTGGGGTAATTCATGATTTTGGTATCATTTGGCAAAGTAGACAGTTTTTGACTTCTGCTGGATCACCCATTAAGCATGCTGGATTAGTGAAAGATCTAATGTTTGCCATGAAACTTCCAAAGAAATTAGCTGTGATCAAAGTTAAAGCACATCTCACAACTAATACTACGGAAGCTAAAGGTAATGCTCTTGCTGATATAGCTGCTAAACAGGCTTGTTCATATGCAAATGTACAGGTGTGTTCAGGTAGTACAGCACAGAAGACAATTCTGCCTCCTGAATCAATCATTGATCTGTACAAAGATGTTCCTTTATATGAAGCATGGACATGGCTAGACAAAGGAGCCAGAGTGGATTCATCTGGTTGCTGGACCAAAGGAGGGAAATATGTTGCTCCCGAATCACTGCTGCCATATTTGGCTCAACAAATACACAATTTGGGTCACAGTGGTCCAGCAACAATGAATCACAGGTTCTCAAATCAATGGTGGAATCCAAAATTCAGAAATGTAGCCACTGAAACAGTCAAGAGATGCGTTACATGTCAAAAAAATAATGATGTGCCAGCAGCAACTACAGCAGCAACACATACCCCAGCTCCACCAGGACCGTTTTGTCACCTACAAGTTGATTACATATCATTGCCTCCTTGTAAGGGAAAAACTGACGTTTTGATAGTAATAGACAAGTTACTCATGTGTCACACTGTAAAATTGTTCCCCCACCTACAGGGATAGGATAGGACACACAGACCAGTGAGGAGCCCAGGGAAGAACCGAATGCAACAGGCTTCGGGGGCCAACCCTGAGGTGAAGACTTCCTCATAGGCTTTCCCCATCCACTAGTCCATCCTTACCTCACTGTTCTTTAGGTGTCACGGGATTTAAGAACTAGGGAAAGAAGGAACAACAAGACTAGACTCAGATTGAACAGAGGCTACAACTCTATTGTTTGCAGCCTTTTACAACAAATACTGCTCTGTCGTCTTTTGTTTTCTTTCTTACTCTGTGCAGATACCCCTTGATGGCTGTCCCGAGACCCATACACATCGACCCCCTCACCTGTTTATGAAGCTACAAACTTTAAAGGACAACTAGACCCACTGCCGAGCCAACTGTCACGGAAGACAGAACAAAAAAAAAAAAAAAACACAACGCAGAGAATTAAATGAAAGAACTTCAGTCATCCATTAACATGATCAGACAAATTACACCAAATGACTGAAGATAATTCTTCATGGTTCGGAGAACTGTTAGGTAAACCCTGGCTGTGGATCAAGGAAATAGCAATTCTGCTGTTATTCTTCCTACTGGTATACTATCTATGCGTCCACAGTATCAAGTGTTTCATTCAACAAATGACTCACGACCATCATGAGGAAACAACAGTTCCAACCAGAAAAGACTATTACCCGTAAGAACTTCACGGACCCTAGAAGCATGTTTGTTTCTGTGTCAGCATGCTGTTCATGACTACAGACAATCAACACAGAACTTTTTTTAAGTGTTTAAATTTGTATTATGTGAGAGTTATTAAAACTCTCAAAGGGGGGACTGTAGGATTACAAATTTAAGAATCTGTTGAAAATATGCTGATCCTATATTCTGACATAGCATCACAATAAAACTAAGGTAAAGTACATTGTATTTAACATTTAAGGTAAAAATGAGGTTATCAGACAAATGATTCTTTCAAGCAAAGTTTGTAGCAAGACGTCCCTGCCAGTTCCTGTTCTTTTATTGTAAGTCAAATGAGCCAGATTACTGAGATGTTCACCTTTTGTTTGTAATGGCTCTCGGTGCCTCTGCCCAGTCTTTGAGTAGTTATGATGATTGGATTAGGACTGGTGTAAATGGGGCACTTGGCTACACTTGAGTACTTCATTTGCATGCTTTGTTTAGGATCGTCACCCAGGTGCTTTGTCTACATTTTAGGGGACTGCCCCCTAAATGTATATAAACTACAATGTATCACTGCCTTAGTCAGACTTTTGAGGACTGCAGAGCTATGCAGCGCATTCTCAATAAAGAATTCTGCTGAAGATACCCAAGAGTCTCCTGGTCTTCGCTTCTGAGTTTCCAACAGATGTTAGCCAATATATTAACTAATGAGACCTTATTGTAAAGTGTCACCACATAGGTTCTTATTTGTTTGACGTGGACTTAAATTCTAATCTGGGGTTGCATGGAGTCAGCTGAAGCTGTTTAAATTATGTATTTTGGGCCATCAAAAATTTTGTACTCATGGACTTGCATTAGATGGAGAAAAATGCTCAGTAAATACTGAGCAATGGTGAGCAGCAATAGTATAAATGAGCAACTTGTTTTATTTTAAATCAAGGTTACTGTACATGTGACAGCTCTAAAAATGACTCCCATACACATGGTGAAGCAAAGTTCCCGTCACATTTCTCATTTGTTCATTTCAGTCACACCCACAACATGTGTATTTAAAGTTACTGCACTTTAGGTTTTCTCTGCTCTTCAACACAAGAGCAGCTTCACACCATGTTTGTTTCGGCTCTGCTCACCTATATTGTGCTGAGCGCATTCAGTGCTCAAGCAAAAGTGATGAAAGATGATGAAGACTTTGATTGTAAAGCATTTTTCTATGCAGTCACAGAACCAGGGGGAATGGATCAGAATGCCAAGAAGATCTGTCAGTGGACAGCAAACTTTGGTCCTCATTACGCTACGCTGTACTCGGTTCATCACAGGATTCCTCTCTACAGCGCCTACAGATTTGACCCTGACTGCTTCACCGACAGTGGAAGGCTAAGCTACTGGCATTTAGAGCCACAGGTAACCATGTGCTTCACTGTTTAACGAATTTAATTTTCAGTTTGAGCTCCTCATTCCTTTCTTTTTTTGTCATTCCAAATAACATATAAAACACTTTATACTGATGGTGCTGTACGAAATGTTCTACCTTAAAAAAATGTAAGACAAAGTAAGAAAAATACATTTAAAACAGAATTTGTTCATCTTTGTTAACATTAGTTAACAAAATACAGATGTTCCTTGTTTGTTCATAACTTTTAACATTAATAATTTATTAGTAAATGTTATAATTAACGGTAACAAAGATTAAAGGAGAAAAATCTGTAAAATTTACAGATATTGTTCTTACCCTCTTGTCGTTCAAGTTGTTTATGTCTTTCTCTCTTCAGTCGTAAATAAATAGTTTTTTGAAGAAAACATTCCAGGATTTCTCTCTATATAGTGGACTTCTCTGGTGCCCGTAAGTTTGAACTTTCAAAATGCAGTTTAAATGCAGCTTCAGACGATTCCAAATGCGTCTCTAAAGATCCCAGCCGAAAAGAGGCCGAAGGGTTTGTCGAAAAACTCCCTTCTCATTTTCTTCAAAGCAAAATCGGCCTACATCACATCGATGTTTTACCATTTTTTTGAGGGTGTTTGATCTTCTTAGCATGTTCACTTTGCAAACACTGGGTTGGTCCTTCTGCAGCGATGTAGGATGATTCTGAAATGATTTTTGAACTTGACAGAGAACATAAAATGGGGAGTTTTTCAACCTACCCAAACTGAATTGAACCAGAAATGCATGGACTACTCATGCACATCGCATAGAGAGACAAGACGAGCATCAGAGGTTAAAAAGTATATACATTGTAATAAAAAAAAAACAAATAACAGATGGTTTCACAAGATAAGACCCTTATTCCTCGGCTGGGATCATTTAGAGCCCTTTGAAGCCGCATTTAAACTGCATTTTAGAAGTTCAAACTTTTGGAAGTCTACTATATGGAGAAAAATGTTTTCTTTACGACTGAAGAAAGAAGAACATGAACATTTTGGATGACAAGGGGGTGAGTATATAATCTGTAAATTTTTCTTCTGAAAGTGAACTTCTCCTTTAATAAATGCTGTAGAAGATGTTTACTTACAGTGTGTAGTTAACTAATAAAACTTTATTGTAGGGTTACCCTACTTGGTATTACATAAAATAAAATAACAATTTTATAAAAAATAATAAGACATCTAACATAATATTTGTTCTGTAGCTTACAGAAGATCGAAATGAACACTTTATGGTCCGTGAAAATCAACGTTATAAAAACGCTTATAAAGGAAATCAAGCCACCAGCGATGACTACAGTGAAACGGGATATGATCGTGGACACTTGAACCCCAACAGCTTCCAGTGCGGTGAAGGCCGAATAGCAACATTTGCGCTGACCAACGCAGCCCCTATGGATGCGTGCTTCAACCGTAACCAGTGGGGAAAGTGGGAGAAAACCTTGAGGACTTTTTTAAGAGACACACTTACAAGTGACGGCGGTTCTGCTACAGCCTACATCGTCACCGGTACAGTACCAGATCCGAATCTACGGATACCGCAAAGCGAAATCTCTGAAGATCCAGAAAGGGTGACGGTGCCCTCTCACATCTGGACAGCCGTCTGCTATAAGCACCACTCTGATAACAGAAAGTTTTTCTCCTTCGGCTATATGGGGGAAAACAAGCCAGAAGGCAGCATAAACCTGATGAGCGTCTCAGACCTGAACACGCAAATAAAAAATCTCTATGGTCAGAACTCAGAAATTAGCATTTTTGTGGGTGATTGTTTTCATGACAATAATAAATTAGATTGGGTCAAAGTCAAATTTCAGAAATTAATCAATCAACAAATCAAGGAGAAACAAGGAGACCAAATCATGAGCTCAGACATGCAAAGCACATATGTCGGGTTGAAAAGGGCTGCCGACGCTAACGTCGTATCTGAAAAGAAATTCAAGGTGAGTCAGATGATCATAAAATTAGCCTTTGACAGCATAAGCACTTACTACAATGCAGTAAAGGATCTGATGATTTTTGCTGGAAGCGCTTGTCTTATAACTAACATGAAACCACTAGTGAGGAGTGGCATTGGAAAAAGGGATGTATCAGGGGTGTCGGATGCTGTCGAGTGCCTGCTGGTCCCAGAGAAACAGACTGCAGCTGATGGATCGCCCTGCTCGAGATTCTTCGACTCTGTATACAACTGTCAATGTACAATAGATGGTGAAATCAAGTCGTGCTGCTCCACTCCCTGCCTGTACCAGGAAAATCTCAACTCCTACAGGTGTTACTCAGGACAGACGCAGATCGAGTGCTCTCCCCGGTACTCGCTCATTACTTATACAGGAGAGAAGTGCTTGGATGATCACCCGTGCGCAACGTACGGCTACGACTACTACTGGTGTAAGAAAATCTCTGGCGGCTGGGACTACTGCAGCCCTCCGCTGTGGAGAAGTAAAGCTAAAAACGGGAAGAACTGCCGCAGTGACCATGCCTGTGCCAAATATGGATCAGGAAGTATGTGGTGCTACACGGACAATGAAGGAAGTTATGCCGACTGCTGCACTTCTGACGACTGCTACTCAGCTGTGGATGGTAAAACCTGCAGGTCTGATCACAACTGTGGCTACCATGGGGAAGATTACCTGTGGTGCTACACAGACTATCAAGACAACTGGGATTACTGTTGCAAATCATGTTGGTGATAGTTGGTTTACAATGTGTGGTATGATTATAACTGAAGCAGGAATTTGCATAATTGTACTATGAGCTCTTACCAACCTACAAACCATCTAACATAAAAATAGTCTCATATGTGCTTCTGAAATTAACAGCAGCTTCAAATGCTTAAAATGTATGCAAATCTCAATAATAACATATATGAATCTATAATGCATTTGCAAATTTTTAAGTTTTTACATTTTTTTACAAATAGTATACTTCATTTTCAGTAAACACAAATCTCTGGTGGATCTTTGGATGAACAAAGTTATTTCTTCATCTTTATGAGTTGATTAAACCTGTCATGATTATACAGTACAGTGTGGCTCTGCGTGTGTTGTTTAATTTGACTATAAGTTGCAATCATTTTAAAATTTAGCCTGGGATTGTTGTTCATTTGGTCCTGGTCATGCTCATACAAAAACTACTTGAGTAAGAGTAAAAGTCTAGCTCATTTATAAGTAGTGAGTACTGAGCTGTGGATCCTATCAGACAGAACAAGTTTTTTGCAGTGAGAGGTGCCTTTTTTGAATTGTTTTCTATTGGCGTTGAGCGTTTTGACCACCTGCTGTGCCTCATGTTTTTGCAGAAGTGCTCAAAAGCAAGTCAGACTTTTCAGACCTAAAAAACGCATTCGTTATGATCGGGGCCTTATAATAATAAACAATTTAAAAATGTGAATTACAGTATGCAGTTTTTTTCTACATTATAATTTAAATCCTAATAAAATAAAATATACATTTTGGTTATTATTAAAATATGTGACCCTGGACCACAAAACCAGTCACAAGGGTCCATTTTTTGGAATTGAGATTTACACATTATTTGAAAACTGAATAAATAAGCTTTCCATTGACGTATGGTTTGTTAGTATAGGACAATATATTTCTGAGATTGTTACAGAGGAGGCTTCCGTACCGCCTCCTCCGCACCACCAGAGGGAACCCTCGCCTGAGTTCTAATTTAGTCTGATTCGGACTTTATCTCCCATACTCCTTCATACCTGGGACACCCACACACACACACCTGCACCTCATTACCCACACCATTTAAGCCGCACACACACAGAACCTCTCTGCGAAGTCTTGATTTGCCACGGCTATCATTTCTGCGCGTTATTCAATCGTTGTTTTGCCTACTCGTTGTCGACCCCTGGATTGTTTATCGTTGTGTGAATCTTCTCTGTGTATTTCGACCCGGACTGTTATTTGGATTATTGCTGTTAAGCTGCCTGCCCTGAACCCTGCCTGCCTTATCATTTACGCTTTGTGTTTATCCTCTGAGGACTCTGTTTTGCTGGCGATTGACCCTGTTTTGTCTGACACTTCAATAAAGCTGCATATGAATCCAAAGAACCCTGAGTCTCCATTACAGAGATACAGCTATTTGAAAATGTACTTCGCCGTTTAAATGTTCTATTTTCCATGTTGCCATTTTCTCCCCCTAAAGATTATTTCACAGACCTTCAGAGGATGACGTCTAAATTTATTTTATTATTATATAAATAATAAAAAGCCTGCATTAAATTGGACACATTGAAACGTCCTAAGTCACAGGGTGGCTTATCACTGCCGGATTTTAAGTTGAATTATTGGTCTTTTCGGTTACAATCTTTGGCCACTTGGCTGGATGAACATCCTTCCCTAGTTCCCCAGTAGAAACTAATTGAAGAAACATTGGTTGCAGGTCCGTGTAACGGTTTGCAGTTCTTTGTTCAGTTTGCACCATCAAAATTAACCAGATAAAAATTGGCTTCAAACTTTCATTTTCCGTTTTTTTCAAATACCTCACAAACGAATAATTGTCTCTCTGTTTAATTTTCTAGTCTACAAGTTTAGGTTGTAGCATCCGAATAAGATTTTTGAACAAACATAAAACATGACTCGTTATTCTGATTTTCCATTTTTTTGTGTTTTGCGCTCGCGGTTGGTCCGTACCATTACCGGGGATGGGGGAGTTTACAGCCTGCAGCGGACACAGAGCTGCCGCTTTATTTATAAGCAGGGTGCGATTTGCTGCATCCCTGCCTCTGCTGAATTATTTTTATCCCTGGTGGGGATAAAAACATCCTGCGAACCTGCTTCTAAGTCCCGATCTAAAACAAATGATTCGCGATACCCGCTTTAAAGTTCCGTTCTGAATCAACTGATTCACGATACACGCTTTAAAGTTCCGTTTTGAATCAAATGATTCGCGATACAACTCATCCACCTTTTTGCCTTCTTGTATGAAGTGTGTCTACGCCCAGTCATTGGCAATGACGTAGATTGAGTAGTTTTTTTCTGTCAAGAGCGCGCACCGCCACCTACTGTTCTTGATCTATTGTTAATCTATTTATTAATCTAGTTTATTTTGGGTCACAGCCCTGCGGTGTTTATCTTAAACCCTAGTTAAACACACCTGAAAAGAACAGAGACCGTGCTGAAGGTCAGCTAGATCTTCAAATATAGATTAAAATGTATCTAACATGAGCATACATAAAAATGAGAAGTACATTTATAGAACATAAGGCACTTGCATTGGTAATTACACACACAAAATATCGGATAAGAAGTAGAGATCACTGTCCTCTAATGGTTTAACAAATAAAAGGGGAACAAATGTGAGCACAGGTGTCATTTATAAGGCCTGTGAAGGTATTCTATTTGGCATGAGATTGGGTGGTTGGAGGGACTAAAAGGGTTTAGCACTTGCTCTGAGGATGTAGCACAGAAACAAAGAAAACTTTCAAATAACACCTGATTCAGCTACGAATCAGAATATTATTTGAAAACTACAGTGTGTTGGAGCAGGGATGTAACTAAACTCTGAAAGTCTGTGGCCTGGATTAGACGGCTGTGTATACATGGCTGTATATTCTGTCCATAAAGCGCATATCGCGAATCATTTGATTCACACGGGACTTTAACTTTAATGCGCGTATCGCGAATCATTTGATTTAAAAACGAATCATTTGATTTAAAAGCGCGTATCGCGAATCATTTGATTCACACGGGACTTTAAAGCGCGTATCGCGAATCATTTGATTCAAAACGGGACTTTAAAGCGCGTATCGCGAATCATTTGATTCAAACGGGACTTTAAAGCGCGTATCGTCAATCATTTGATTCAAATGGAACTTTAAAGCGCGTATCGCGAATCAGTTGATTCGAACGGGACTTTAAATCATTTGATTCAAATGGAACTTTAAAGCGCGTATCGCGAATCATTTGATTCAGAACGGAACTTTAAAGCGCGTATCGCGAATCATTTGATTCAAATGGAACTTTAAAGCGCGTATCGCGAATCAGTTGATTCAGAACGGAACTTTAAAGCGCGTATCGCGAATCATTTGATTCAGAACGGAACTTTAAAGCGCGTATCGCGAATCAGTTGATTCAGAACGGAACTTTAAAGCGCGTATCGCGAATCATTTGATTCAGAACGGGACTTTAAAGCGTATATCGCGAATCATTTGATTCAAACGGGACTTTAAAGCGCGTATCGCGAATCAGTTGATTCAGAACGGAACTTTAAAGCGCGTATCGCGAATCATTTGATTATCGGCGAATCAGAACGGGACTTTAAATTCAGAATCAGTTGATTCAGAACGGGACTTTAAAGCGCGTATCGCGAATCATTTGATTCAGAACGGGACTTTAAAGCGCGTATCGCGAATCATTTGATTCAAACGGAACTTTAAAGCGCGTATCGCGAATCATTTGATTCAAAACGGAACTTTAAAGCGCGTAGCGTGAATCATTTGATTCAAACGGAACTTTAAAGCGCGTATCGCGAATCATTTGATTCAAACGGAACTTTAAAGCGCGTATCGCTGAATCATTTGATTCAAGAACGGAACTTTAAAGCGCGTATCGCGAATCATTTGATTCAAATGGACTTTAAAGCGCGTATCTTTGGAATCATTTGATTCAAACGGGACTTTAAAAAGTTGGTGCGAATCATTTGATTCAATTATAAACTTTAAAGCGCGTATCGCGAATCATTTGATTCAAAACAGAACTTTTAAATCGCGAATCATTTGATTCAAACGGGAACTTTAAAGCGCGTATCGCGAATCATTTGATTCAAATGGAACTTTCTTTACAAGAATAAATCATTTGATTCAAAGATTGACTTGAAAACGCGTATCGCGAATCATTTGATTTAAACGGAACACAAGGTAGACTTTATCGCGAATCATTTGATTCAAACGGAACTTTAAAGCGCGTATCTTTGAATCATTTGATTCAAAACGGAACTTTCCTGTCGCGAATCATTTGATTCAAACGGGACTTTAAATATCGCGATTGTTTTCAAACGGGACTTTAAAGCGCGTATGGTGAATCTTTTTGATTCAAACGGGACTTACTACATATCATGAATCATTTGATTCAAACGGGACTTTAAAGCGAATATAACTGAATCATTTGATTCAGAAGGGAACTTTTGCTTTTATGAAGAATCATTTGATTCAGAAAAATAACTTTAAAAATCGCGAATCATTTGATTCAGGACTTTAAAGCGCGTATCGCGAATCATTTGATTCAACGATTCATATGAATAAACGGGACTTTAAAGCGCGTATCGAGAATCATTTGATTGGGAGAAACTATGGACCTTGCCTCATAAGTGATTCTGCTTACTTTAAAGCGCGTATCGCGAATCATTTGATTCAAACGGAACTTTAAAGACATTTAAACTGAATCACGAATCATTTGATTCAAATGGACTTTAAAGCGCGTATCGCGAATCATTTAAACGGGACTTTCTTAGGAAATATAATCACATTGAAGTGAACTGCAGTTTTTGTCTTCATTCATTTGAACGCGTATCGCGAATCATTTTGATTCAGAACGGGACTTTAAAGCGCGTACGAATGCACCCACACTGAGAAATTTTTCAAACGGGACTTTTTTGGCGTTTATCCAATCTTATTTTGTAAGTGACTTTCATTTTGTTTTAAAGATGACTTTGATTCATTTGATTTATTTGAATATTAAAGCGAGAATACAGGAAATTTGATTCACATAATTAATTTATGTTTTCTGTTAGCTAAATTTTTGATTCTAAACAAAAGTTTACTGGCTCTAAACCGCGAATTCTTTGATTCAAAGTGGACTTTAAATAAGTCGCGAATCAGAAATTCAGAACTAATTCAAAGCGTATCGCGAATCATTTGATTCATTTTAAAAGCAATCATTTGATTCAAAACTGTATCTCTGTAATCATTTGATTCATCGGAACTTTAAAATGGAATTTAAATTACCGTATCGCGAATCATTTGATTCACCCGGGAACAAAAGCGCGTTTTTTTTTTGATTTTTTCTATTTTGATTCAAATTTGACTTGTTGAACTTTTTTGGATATGTAATCATTTGATTAAACGGATTTAAAGCGCGTAATTTGAATCAGTTGATTCAGAACGGAACTTTAAAGCGCGTATCGCGAATCAGTTGATTCAGAACGGAACTTTAAAGCGGGTATCGCGAATCATTTGATTCAAATGGAACTTTAAAGCGCGTATCGCGAATCATTTGATTCAAATGGAACTTTAAAGCGCGTATCGCGAATCATTTGATTCAGAACGGAACTTTAAAGCGCGTATCGCGAATCATTTGATTCAGAACGGAACTTTAAAGCGCGTATCGCGAATCATTTGATTCAAACGGGACTTTAAAGCGCGTATCGCGAATCATTTGATTCAAAACGGGACTTTAAAGCGCGTATCGCGAATCATTTGATTCAAATGGAACTTTAAAGCGCGTATCGCGAATCATTTGATTCAGAACGGAACTTTAAAGCGCGTATCGCGAATCATTTGATTCAAACGGACTTTAAAAAACGGTAACGAATCATTTGATTCAAAATGGAACGCGTATCGCGAATCATTTGATTCAAATGGAACTTTAAATCGCGAATCATTTGATTCAAATGGTATCGCGAATCATTTGATTCAAACGGAACTTTAAAGCGCGTATCGCGAATCATTTGATTCAGAACGGAACTTTAAAGCGCGTATCGCGAATCATTTGATTCAAACGGAACTTTAAAGCGCGTATCGCGAATCAGTTGATTCAGAACGGGACTTTAAAGAACGGAACTTTAAACGGAACTTATCGCGAATCATTTGATTCAAACGGAACTTTAAAGCGCGTATCGCGAATCAGTTGATTCAGAACGGAACTTTAAAGCGCGTATCGCGAATCATTTGATTCAAACGGGACTTTAAAGCGCGTATCGCGAATCATTTGATTCAAACGGAACTTTAAAGCGCGTATCGCGAATCAATCATTTTGATTCAAACGGGACTTTAAAGCGCGTATCGCGAATCATTTGATTCAAACGGGACTTTAAAGCGCGTATCGCGAATCATTTGATTCACACGGGACTTTAATGTGCGTATCGCGAATCATTTGATTCAAACGGGACTTTAAAGCGCGTATCGCGAATCATTTGATTCAAACGGGACTTTAAAGCGCGTATCGCGAATCATTTGATTCAGAACGGAACTTTAAAGCGCGTATCGCGAATCATTTGATTCAAATGGAACTTTAAAGCGCGTATCGCGAATCATTTGATTCAGAACGGGACTTTAAAGCGCGTATCGCGAATCATTTGATTCAGAACGGAACTTTAAAGCGCGTATCGCGAATCATTTGATTCAAATGGAACTTTAAAGCGCGTATCGCGAATCAGTTGATTCAGAACGGAACTTTAAAGCGCGTATCGTGAATCAGTTGATTCAGAACGGAACTTTAAAGCGCGTATCGCGAATCATTTGATTCAAACGGAACTTTAAAGCGCGTATCGCGAATCATTTGATTCAAACGGAACTTTAAAGCGCGTACTTTAAATCATTTGATTCAGAACGGAACTTTAAAGCGCGTATTGAATCATTTGATTCAAACGGGACTTTAAATTTGATTCGCGAATCATTTGATTCAAAAAGCGCGTATCGCGAATCAGTTGATTCAGAACGGAACTTTAAAGCGCGTATCGCGAATCATTTGATTCAGAATGGAACTTTAAAGCGCGAATCAGTTGATTCAGAACGGGACTTTAAAGCGCGTATCGCGAATCATTTGATTCACACGGGACTTTAAAAAGCGCGAATCGCGAATCATTTGATTAAAGCGGGACTTTAAAGCGTATCGCGAATCATTTGATTCAAACGGGACTTTAAAGCGCGTATCGCGAATCATTTGATTCAAACGGAACTTTAAAGCGCGTATCGCGAATCAGTTGATTCAGAACGGAACTTTAAAGCGCGTATCGCGAATCATTTGATTCAAACGGAACTTTAAAGCGCGTATCGCGAATCATTTGATTCAAACGGAACTTTAAAGCGCGTATCGCGAATCATTTGATTCAGAACGGGACTTTAAAGCGCGTATCGCGAATCGCGGGAACTTTCGCGAATCATTTGATTCACACGGGACTTTAAAGCGCGTATCGCGAATCATTTGATTCAAAACGGGACTTTAAAGCGCGTATCGCGAATCATTTGATTCAAACGGGACTTTAAAGCGCGTATCGCGAATCATTTGATTCAGAACGGGACTTTAAAGCGCGTATCGCGAATCATTTGATTCAAACGGGACTTTAAAGCGCGCGTATCGCGAATCATTTGATTCAAAACGGACTTTAAAGCGCGTATCGCGAATCATTTGATTCAAACGGAACTTTAAAGCGCGTATCGCGAATCATTTGATTCAGAACGGACTTTAAAGCGCGTATCGCGAATCATTTGATTCTTTAAAGCGCGTATCGCGAATCATTTGATTCAGAACGGAACTTTAAAGCGCGTATCGCGAATCATTTGATTCAAATGGAACTTTAAAGCGCGTATCGCGAATCAGTTGATTCAGAACATTCAATTTCTACATGTTGTTTGGTGGAAAAACATGTTAACTATTCTTTAAAATTCTGTCTGCGGTCTCCTATCTGGAACAATTATTACCTGTTACGAAACATGAAGCCGTACACCTGTTCTCTCTGGACAGATAAAGGCATTAACACTCTAGAGAATATTTATGACGAGACAGGGCTAAGGACATTCCATGATCTGCAGTCTTGTTACAATTTGCCAGGTTTGTCATGGTTCCTGTATTTGCAGTTGAGATCTTCACTTAAAGCTTATGGGGTTCCTTGGGACAGACCTTTAACATCTCACCCCATGGCTCACTAGTTTGAACCCTTAAAGGTGAAAACTATCAAGGTTTCTCTTGTTTATGGCAGTCTTGCCATGAAGAAATGTGGAAATCTTGGTATTACTTGTATCTGGGACAGAGAGCTTGGAGTGCCCTGAAAGATTTTTCTTTAGCCCCAAATGTTTTTGTATGACTGTATGATTTCCGAGGAATTCTGAATAAATTTGAATGAATGCATCAAAAGCCGGTCATTATACTTAAAACAAATCGCGACATAGACTAGTATCTGTAAATATTACGCCGGAAAATACCATTTAAAAAGGAATCCTGAATGTTCTGCGTGTCTCTTCATGAATGAATGGTGCAGACGCAAGCGGTTTCCTTTACTATACACAAGCGCGCGTGACGCTCATGGTGATTTCAGCGTCTGCCATAAAAAATGCAAGAACAACATCTCCAGAACTGCTCTTAGAGTACTTTGTGAGCAGATCACTGTTTCATTTGAGTAAACCAGGGTTATATATCATGAACTCATCGTGTGAGCAAAGTCATATTGTGCTTTAAATTTTAGTTCATTTGACAGATACTTTGCCAAAGCAGTGACACAAAACAACATTGTTACACTATGAAAAAATAGTAAATATTAATCACTGTAAATAGCAAACATATCAAATTATTTTCACAAAATTTTAACTTTACAAAAATATTTGACATGAATAAAATAATACATACAGAGGCCTTTAGACCGACGGCCACCAAACTTGGTCAGCATGAGGAGTTTGTTCGTTGTATGATGCCGATCACATAGATCTTACAATTGAGAGTCAAAGTTATAGCGCCACCAACTGGCAGCAGGAAGAGTGTAATTTTCAAACTGCTTTTAAATCAGCCTTTTAAATTTTACTCGATTTGCTTCAAACTTCATCAGAATAATGTCAAAACACTAGAGTTGGGGTACTCGTACTCGGACTCAAGTCCGGTCTCGAGTACAATTTTTAGACGACTCGGACTTGTCACGAACTCAGAAGCATTTTTACTCTGACTTGACTTGGACTCAAGCCTTTCGGACTCTGAAAATATCCTGAGTCCGTCCGAGTCCAGAGACAGTTGACGGAAATGTCACTGACTCGATGCATTATCATGAAAGTCTTGTCTAGTAGCCACTTGAAAGCCGACGGGTTTATGTGCGCACTAGCCCACTAAACATTGGACGTCGGATAGACGTGCAGATCATGTCTATATTGGGTCCGTCGGTCCATGACCAATTATGGACATCTATTCGACGTCCAAACTAGGTCCACTATTTGGACGTCTATCCATTACCCAACTTGGACGTCATTTTGACGTTCAACATTTGATCTGGGTTTTTTTGGACGTCATTTGGACGTCTATGGCAGTTGCAGTAAATGTGTTTTACAAAATAGAGCCTATCAACATGATTATATATATGAATACAGATTATTTATAAACAAACAAGATTTATTATCTGTATTACTATTTATTTATTTGGTAGCCCATATGTTTTTTTTTGTTTGTTTTTTTTACATTTTCCTGTTTTCCTTTAACAGTTTTTATTTTATTTAAAGTAGCCTATAATCAAGTTATTTATTTTTTTATTTTATATTGTATTATATATATATATATGTATATATATATAAATTATATTTATATGAATTTATATATTTTATATTAAAAAAAAATCATGGTAGCCTAGCCTATCCACCTTGTTCCTATCTTAAAAAGAACCAACAGCTGCAAAATAGTCAAGGACAGACAGCTCTCTATCAAGCTAGGCAACAATATAAGTTCTTTGATCAAGGAGCATTTCAACCAGGCAAAAACCAGTCAGCATCACTCTGATTGGCTGAAATGAGCACATCATCATAAACGCCACTCTGATTGGCCGAGGCAAGACGAGGCATTTGGCGGCTTGGCGCGAGTCAGAGCCGTAGTGTTCTGGATGGCACAGGTCAAGTCAAGTCAAGTCACCTTTATTTATATACCGCCTTTAACAATACAGAATTGTGACAAGGCGGCTGTACAGTATTAAATAGGAAACAGTACATCAAGAATGCCAAAGGCAACAGTAAACACTCACATTTTAGATAAAGGTAGTTAATCAGAAATAATAAAATAAAATGCAATATTGTGAATAAGAGAAAGTGTCCCCAACTAAGCAAGCCAGAGGCGACAGCGGCAAGGAACCAAAACTCCATCGGTGACAAATGGAGAAAAAAACCTTGTGAGAAACCAGGCTCAGTCGGGGGGGCCAGTTCTCCTCTGACCAGACACAGAGGACTCACCAGGTCCCGTGGTCCTGTGCCGACAGCCGTCTAGGTGACGAGGTCTTCACTGGGGATCCGTCTCTGGGCCTCATCTAGTCGATGTGGACTCTGCTGACATTCAGTGTTGTAGAGGTCATCTCTAGGTGCTGATCCACCGTCTGGGCTGGATACGGACTGGATCTGGTGGTTAATGTGACCTCGGAATAAGAGAGAAACAGACTAATATTAGCGTAGATGCCATTCTTCTGACGATGCACTGAGTACATCGGGTTTTATGGGAAGTGTCTTCAGATCACTGATGAACCCGTTTCCTAGAAATTGAATGTAAGTTCGGTCAGCATTTATTTCAATGGCCATGTGTACGTATAGTCTTTGGTGTTATTGTCAATAAAGCTGCGAATGGTCAAGGGTCACAGCACGCATTTTTTCGTCTTACATTAGCTTGTTACTTGTGCTAGCTACGGGGTTTACAGATAATGCAAGGTTGGTTGATGTTACCGTCTCTTAGTCACTTTAATCATTCATGAAATTAACATTATACATTTTATTGTAAACCATAAGGTGTTTTGTCTCTGATACCACAGAAACGAACACTATAGGACAGGGTTCCTCAAATCTTGCCCTGGAGGTCCAATGCACTGCAGAGTTTAGCTCCAACCCTGATCAAACACACCTACCTGTGATTTTCTAATAATTCTGAAAACACTGATTAGCATGCTCAGGTGTGTTTGATTAAGGTAAGAGCTAAACTCTGCAGGAAAGTGGATCTCGAGGTCCAGATTTGAGAATCCCTGCTATAGGTTAATGTTACACGTTGTTATCTGGCTGCTATCTAATATTGTCAGACATTATGAAAAAAAATAAATGTTTTACCACGGAACAGGGTCATACAAACTCCTTGTTGTATAACGTTATGTTATAACTTACTTAACCTTATAATTTACTCACCCCCATGTCAACCAAGATGTCCATGTATGTCTTTCTTCAGTCAAAAAAGAAATGAAGGTTTTTCAGGAAAACTTTCCAGGATTTTTATCCATTTAATGGACTTCAATGA
This sequence comes from Labeo rohita, assembly GCF_022985175.1. NCBI lineage: Eukaryota > Metazoa > Chordata > Actinopteri > Cypriniformes > Cyprinidae > Labeo > Labeo rohita. The sequence continues at coordinate 16,314 of NW_026129395.1, read as the reverse complement.
CAACCAACTATTGAAATGTTCAATGAAGGTTCAAACGTCTGTTTCAATGCAGCTTCAAAGTCTCTACACGATCCCAGTCGAGAAATATAATTTTCCCAGTCGCATTACATCATTTTTCTTGATATTGAACTAATCCTTTAACTTTTGGGTGATGAAGCATGAAAACTTTAAGGTGTGTAACCCATTTTTTTGTCTTTCATGTGCTCTAAGGAGTGAGGTGTCCTTCCCTGTTAGGAGATAAACCACCTAAACAAGGTACATGTGATCTCATCCTCTTTTCTTTTGTACAGGCCCCAGTCAAATAAACAGTTAAACTTAACAAATTTTGATTAACGACTGTGTTTACAGATGACTTTGAGAGTAAGACAGTGGCGAAAACGCAAAAGAGAACTAGATCAACTGCTCTGTTATTCTGACAGTGATGAAGAGGGCATTGAAAATAATTCCAACAGTGTGCCTGGGACAAGTAGTTGTAGCAGTGACGGTGTGCCTAGGACCCCAGATAGTTTGAGTGACAGTGTTCTTGGGGCATCAGATGATTTTGACTTTGACACTGATTTGGACTATTCCTCTACTGACTCGGAACAGGAACCAAATGAAGCTGAAGTGACCAGCTTTGAGGACGAACTGAGACAGTGGGCCTTAGAGCACAGATTGACACACAGAGCACTCAATGGTCTATTGCCCATATTAAGAAACCAAGGGCACTTATTGCCTGTGGATTGCCGGACACTTCTTGCTACACCACAGCATAACACAACAGAGTCGAAATGTGGTGGCGAGTACAAGTACTACGGCTTAGAAAAGGGTATCTGTCGTTATTTAAGTCAGATGGAGACTAATGATGTGCACCTCAACATAAACGTCAATGGCATCCCACTGTTCAAAAGTAGTGGTGTCCAATTCTGGCCAATACTGGCGAAGTGTGGACATTTTGATCCTTTCATTGTAGCCATGTTCAGTGGACAAAGTAAGCCAAATCCTCTTGAGGAGTATTTAAAAGACTTTCTGACTGAATACAAACATCTCAAGGACAATGGAATAGTTTTTAAAGGCCAGACTTACACTGTCAATATTGATGCCCTGATATGTGATGCCCCAGCAAGGGCATATCTGAAATGTATTAAGGGTCATACTGCCTATGAGAGTTGTGAACGATGCTTAATCAGAGGTACTCGTGTTGAAAGAAGGATAGTTTTCAGTGAAAAGGAATACACTTCTCGAAAAGATGACTGTTTCTCTAGAGTGGAGTACAGTAATCACCAAACTGGTATCAGCCCCTTCATTGCAGCAGGAATTCCTTGTGTCAGCTCCTTTGTCCTAGATTATATGCATGTCGTCTGCTTGGGAGTAGTTAGGCGGCTGTTAATTTACTTGACTCGTGGCCCAAAGGTCTGTCGTTTATCTGTGAGGCAAAAGGATGCAATTTCTGAGAAACTAATTGCACTGAGAGGGAAGATGCCAAGTGAATTTGCTCGACAACCGCGGGGTTTGCATGAAATTGATAGGTGGAAAGCCACTGAACTGAGGCAGTTTTTACTGTACACAGGTCCTGTGGTTTTGAAAACTGTGTTGTCCCCCGAAAAATACCAACATTTCTTGTCATTGGCAATGTCCATGTCAATAATGCTGGAATCAGATGAGCGGACTCGAAATGCCTATCTCCAATACTCTCAGGAACTAATCAAACATTTTGTCATGTGCTGTGCTGACCTGTATGGCAAGACCTTTGCTGTGTATAATGTACATGCACTAATTCATCTCCAAGAGGATGCCAGCCACTTCAACTGTTCCTTAAATGAGATTTCCTGTTTTCCATTCGAAAACTACCTACAACAAGTCAAAAAACACGTGAGGAGCGGGAGAAGTCCCTTGGAACAAGTGACTAGGCGTTTGTCTGAAATCGAACAATCAGAAGTGGACAGTAGCCAAAGACACCCTAAAGTGTTTGTCTCTGATAAAGAAAAGGACAGTTGTTTTCTTTTGAGGGACAACAGCTTTGCTTTTGTTCGACAGAAAAATGCAGATGGGACTTTTGCTTGTGAAATTCTGCGCCAGTGTCACACTTCACCATTATTTCAACAACCATGTAGCTCTGGACTTCTAAACATAGTGTGCATAGGAAATGGTCGTGTCAGGATGAAAAATGCACTACTGCGAGAAAGGGATCTGCTCCGGAAGGCGGCCTGCCTCCCACAAGAAGGTGGTGGTTTTGTCCTCATACCCCTTCGCCATGGTCTGGAACACACACATTAAGGTGAATTTTTTTTTTTCTTTTTGCTAGATTCCGTCAGGGATCATCATAGCTGATCACCAGTTTCCATCCGTTTGTTTTCTGTATCTTCCTCTGTGACTCATGCATGTGCTTTCTTAATGCATCCATAAAACTCCCCGGGCCTCTCTCTGTCCTCTTGCCACAATATCCTACTCCCAATGTTACCCTCATAGCCCATGTCCAAACCCTCTCAACCTCTAAACTTTGAACTAAAATGTTAAAAACTTATCCTTTCCAGGTCATGTACAAGAGGGCAGTTTGGAGGGAGGGTACCCAAGAGGAGGAGGGTGTAGTTCCAGACAGTTGGATCGACAGAGAAATGAAAACTGTCAGATGGCCACGTAAAATGAGTGCCACAAAAACAGAAAAAGCTATAAAGGACAAAATTAACCCCCAGGATGACTGGATGACATTCTCATTAATCAAGATAAAAATGACTTCAGGCAAGTTTTGCCTAGATTAATAGAAAATTTAATACATTACCATGTCAAAATATATGTATTTTTAAGGAGAATTTGAAACTAATTATTATTTCTAGATAAGCGTCGTGACTGTGACGCCTACAACCTGACCAGCCAGGCAGAAGAGGACGATGAGGTGATTACATCAACACGGAAGCGCACTAAAAAAGGAATTCCAGAGGGTTTTGTTAGAAATGGTGTTTCTCATTCTCAAATACTTTATACATTTGAAATAAAATTGGTTGATACAAATTGGACCTAAAATTTGAGACATCAATGTTTTTTTTTGTTTGTTTTTTTTGTGTGCAGAATTAACAGATTCGGATGAGAGTGTCAGGGGTAATGGGTTTCTCTTAATGAATTTATAATTCCAGTTTCAAAATGAATCAAATTATTAAAGATTATATATTTTTGAAGATGGATATGCTTAGTTATACATAATTACCTCTGTATAGGCGTCAAGCTACCCCCCTTCCCTACTGCACCACAGAAGCTGCAGCCCATTGAAGACACCAACATGTTGCACACTTGTGACACTTGTGAGTATTGATGACAAATTAAGAAGCATGATAATGTGTTCTGTTCAACATGAGTCACAGGATCATTCATGTGTTTCAGCCCTTGAAGATGGAGCCATGTCTGGCCCAGCGGAGTGTGCGGACAGTCCCCGGGGCAGTGAAATGTCCACTCCTAGTGAGTATTTACTTTTACCCTCGCACCAACCATTGAGTAATTTCCTCACTGCTTTTTAATTAAGCATAGTAATGACTCAAGTGTTTCATTATTAATTTAGTATATGCAACATGACCGTACTAAATAGGCTGACTCATGTGTTTCAGACTCTGCAAGTCAAACCTTGGATGGCCTTGTGGAAGCCTGCTCTGGCACGGAGAAATACGCTGCCAGATATCGGCGCAAGGAAATGTCCAGTGAGTACTTTATCCATTGCACCAACCAAAAGTCTATTCAGGACAAAGTGTTACTCACTGCTTAAGAAACAAGTTTGATAATGATTTCTTTTATAGGCTTAATGACATTTTTCAGACTTGTCTGGCTTAGAGGAGCAGAGTGTGCCAAGTTTTGTACCTTTTTTGTTTCATTGCGATAATTGTACATCTTTGAATATTCTTTGTTTTCTTCGCTCTCAAGATGCAAGCACAGCACTTCGAAGCAGAGACCTGTCGACACCCAGTGAGTATTCATTGCATTACACTTTAAACAGTCACTTTTGTATTTTGTCAGGCCTTGTGAAATGTAAGAATATTCTGTGTTTTTCAGGATCTCGCCATGCGAAGGATGGCTATCGCTCCAGGTAAAGTAGCAGGACAGGGCACAGTGTCAGTAGTGGCTGGCTTCTACTGGTTGGCCTCTAGCCCTTATTTTTGGTCTACCAGTAGGGGTTTGTCTGTATCAGTGTTAAAAAATGGCATGTTATTGGCAGTTATAAATGTATGGCCAAGTGATTCAATTTAAATGTTACTAGGTCCAGCAGTGGATCCACCATAAGGTCCTGGCACAGTGATTTTGAGAGGCCGACCTTCAGGTCCAGAGATGATGGGTCCAGGCACAGTGATGGTGCGAGTCACACAGTCTTCATATCACTGCTATATTACTTATTATATTGCATATAACCGTATGTGACTAATAAATCTATCTTGTACAGTCAGGTCCAGACATGATGGGTCACAGCAGAGGTCAAGGTCAAGACATGATCGATCCCGTAGCAATGCCCCCAGTCCCTCGGCCAGGTCCAGACATGATAAAAGAGCACAGCAATGTGATGACCGATCCCGTAGCAATGCCCCCAGTCCCTCGGCCAGGTCCAGACATGATAAAAGAGCACAGCATTTTGATGACCAGTCCTGTAGTGATGCCCCCAGTCTCCCGGCCAGGTCCCCACATGATGAAAGAGCACAGTGATCTCAGCTGCCCCCCCTATGACAGGGGCAGTCTCTTTTTAGGCTCATTTTATCTGGAAAAAGAAAACTTGCCTAATAATTTGGCACACCTGAATATAAGAAGTTTCTGACTTTCAGCATTCCTGGACAATTATACATCACTTATATATGATTAAATACAAAATCAATAGAAGTTATTAAGATTGATGTGGCTTGGGATTGGTAAAATGTACTTGTAAAAAAAATATGACCAGAAAATATGACCAGAATTTTAACTTGCATAATAATTTGGAACGCAGTGTAGAGGGATGAAAGGAGGACCACCCTAGGGGACACTGATCAAGTAGTGTAAAGGATTAATTGCATGTGAAATGTTGTTCCTACATACAGTGTTATGCCTAAGTTTAGACACCCATGCTAAAGTTGTCTAAAAAGAGGAATAAAAAAAAAAAGTCATCTTTTGGAAATTGGTCTTAATGCCTTAATTTAAAAAAAGAGGAAAACTCCAACCTTTAAGGACACCATTTTTCTTTGTGAATGAATATGTATCGTAAATAAAGAAATGTTCTTCCTTAAAATACAGGGTGCATAAGTCAGGACACCCCTATGTTAAATTCCCATAGAGACACATACCTAGAGATTGGCATGGTTTTATTTCAGTTAGCCTAATAGCTGGTTTGATTTGCATTAAGAGATGATCTTATGGAAAGTTCCCTTATGCCAGTCTCTAGGTATGGTGAAGGTTATGTGATAATGTGGGGCGATTTTAATTCCAAAGGCCAAGGGAACTTTAGCAGGATGCAGACTATCCTGGATCCATAAAATAACTGCCCTTTAAAAATAAAAATCTGCCTGTGTCTCTATGGGAATTTAACATAGGGTTGTCCTGACTTATGCACCCTGTATTTTAAGGAAGAACATTTATTTATTTAGGATACATATTCATTCACAAAGAAAAATGGTTTCCTTAAAGGTTGGACTTATCCTAATTTTTTTTTTTTTTTTTTTAATTAAGGCATTAAGATCAATTTCCAAAAGATGATATATATATATATATATATTTTTTTTTTTTTTTATCTTTTTAGGAAACTTTAGCATGGGTGTCTAAACTTATGCATAGCACTGTATATCCTTCACATTAATTTATTGAAATTTATTTTTCTTTAGGCTCTTTACCAACAGCCTCATGGCCAAATTTAATTTGAAGGGCAAGGGGAAAAGGGGGAAGCGCCCTTTAGAGGGTACAAAGGTTTATAGAGCAATACAAGGTAAGCCCAATTTTCATGTTGACCAGTCTATAAATAATAACTTTGGACAAAACATTTCCTTCCCTTCTGACTTTAAAAAAAAAAAAAAAAAGCCAACAAGAGGTGTTACAGCATTAAGAAAGAAACAAAAGCAAAGTTGAAAGTAAAAGATGGTAAATAGTCACAATTCTCAAAATATTATTCTCCTCTCATGGCACAAAGGTGAGTCATTGTTACAAGAATGACTTCCTGTGGCGGTCCTTATTACATTGAAGCTGAAGCAGCCTCCAACTGAACAGTCTGCTCTCTGACAAGTAGAACATGTAGTGGATGTTGTATTATCCAGAATATAAAACACTTTTTGTGCAAAACTTTTCTCAATAATAATTTCTATGGAGTCCAATGTGATTCCAAGCACAGAACCAGCTTTTGTAAATTGCACTAAGCACAACAGGCTGATTAAAACACTGTTAACATTCTAATGCACACATTAAACAATGTAAGCTTTCTCAAAAAGTACAGTCTGCTTGGTCTTGTAGACAGCCTAATTGTTACAGTTAACAGTTGTGGGAGATGGCTTTGCATTAATCCAGTATTGGTAGTGGATGCACAGGAAATATATTTTTGCTTACACATGTGGGGACTTGACTGTATGACTGCAGATTGCCTTTGAATATATTTAAGTCATTTATCTATTTTTGCTTGTGCAGAGGGGATCATGAAATTCGATAAAGCAGCCACTGAGGAGTTCATCAAGGGTTCATCAAGGTTCATCACCTCAAACATGTGCCACAGAGAACAGGAGGTGGAGGATTTTCAATGCCCTGATGAGCCTAGTAGTCCAATACACTTTGTTTGATGCCGTTCAATGCATATTGTTTTTTTTGTTTTTTTTTAATAAAGTTTGAAAAAGCGATATTGATCTATTTGAATAGTGATTTATTTGAATGTGTATAACTATACTGTTGTATGTATGTATGTAGTCCCATGTTTCCCAGAGGGTGGAGGACATGTTTTCTGTGCCAGTTAATTTTCCTGTAGCTTAGTTTGACTTAGCAGTTAGTTTGAACTGGAAATGCATTACACCTTTGTATGCGTCTCAAGTTATCACCTGCTGCTGAGACAATCAAATGGAGTTTTTGGAAAATGATCTAGTCCTATTTCAGAAGGTGGCATACTGTTCAAGATCATTTCCAAAAACTCCATTTGATTGTCTCAGCAGCAGGTGATAAGCATACAAAGGTGTAATGCATTTCCAGTTCAAACTGCTGAGCCAAACAAAGGTACAGGAAAATGAATACATGATACAGAAAACTGCTGTCATCCACTCTCTTGAAACATAGGACTACATAGAAGTTGTATAAAAATGACGTGTTAAGTCAAAATTTTATGTTGAAAAGATGTCCACAAACGACCACGTTTGGACTATAAATAGCCCTTACATGGAGGTCCCACCGACATCAACATTAGACGTGCGGTAGACGTCGAAAAAAGACGTCACATTGCGCAGTGGGTAGTTGATGGAAAATTGATTCTGCTACAGTTACTACTGGCAGCTGATATAAATAATTGTAATTAATCTTAATTAATTGTAATTATTTATATACATTTCCCTTTGAGCTAAATCGCGACACTAATCTGATTATATTTTCTAAAATATGCAATGTAACGGATTACGGATTATATATAAAATATTTTCAAGTATTAAGATGCTGTTTTTTGCAGCATTCTTCCTCTGTGTATATTTTGATTGATTTGAATTCATTCAATCGTTGTTCACAGAGCCTAAAGTATATTATATTTTGATCTTGCTGTAAATTTATTTTCTGAACAATTTACAAATAAATGTGTTAGTATCCAGTGTATTAAATCCAGCTTGATGTGTGCTGAATGTAACAATAACTCTTCTGCTTCTTTTTTAAAATGTTTCTTATAAAGCCAGACATATGGCTTTAAAAAATGCACAATGGACTCATGCAGAGGTCCCCAACCACCAGGTTGCGACCCACTACCAGGACGTGGAAGACTTTCCACCAGCTCCCAAGAACATTCTGGGGTAAATTTGTATAGATATGATGCTGTTATTTATTGTGTGTAAATTATTGTTCTAATTATTCTGTACTTTCGTTGTATGTGATGGATGTGGAGAGCTATTTCATGATTTCATGTTAAATTAATAAATAAAAGATTTTTCTGATCTGTCATATAGCCTATTAGGGCTTAAATGGATTGCAGTTGATCGTATGGACCAGGTCCAGGCCCCACTGTTCGGTATGTGATTCGCAGATTAATTTGCCATTTTAAATGTTAAAGCTATTTAAAACGACAAGAAGAAGAAATGAAACCGAACTCAATTTGTTATTTATGCTCTGTTCTTGCACACACCCAAACCATGCAAAAGCATAGAGCATACATACAGTGCACAGCATAAATGAGTACACCCCCTCTTAATATATATAAAAGATGTATTTGAAGCGGACAGACAACGGAGTAAAGGATGTGGTGACAATTTTAAGGAAGCGGACAGACAACGGAGGAAAGGACATATAACTGGGTTTTATTAAACAAAGGTTCTTCGCAAACTGCGGAAAAAAGGTAACTCAAAAGTACGTGGGTCCAATTCAAAACAAAGAGGATAAACAAACTGAAAGTCTTTCTTGATCTAGTGAGGAATCGTTGGAGCACACCACACCGATGGAGACCACCCCACATCACCGAGATGGAGGAGCAATGGAGAAGATCCACGAGGAGGTCACACTTGAGGCGAAGGAATACTCTGGAGGAATCACAGGAAAGTATACGGTAAGTATTTCCACAGGGAAAGAGCATAAGCAAGAGTCCACTTACGAGCAACGAGATCGGACAGAGAGTGAACTGGTGAGTGAGCTTTTATGTGGTGTGGTAATGGGTGTCAGGTGTGCTGAGCAGGTGTGGCTGGTTAATACTCCGGAGAGGGTGCTCGCTGCGTGTCTGTGAGGGTGGAGCCTGGTGTGGACGTAACACTACCCCCCCCTCCAGGCCCCCCTCCCGAGGCTGGACCTCTCCGACGTCGTGGTGGTCGACCTCTGCTTCTGGGTGCAGGACGATCTGGGTGGGTTTCATGGAATTCTCTGAGTAACGTTTCATCTAGGACATCCTCTCTAGGAACCCACGACCTTTCCTCAGGTCCGTATCCCTCCCAGTCAATAAGATATTCCAACCGCCCACCACGACGTCGGGAATTCAATATCTCCTTCACTTGATAAATGGTTCCTTCTTCGACAACCATAGGAGGAGGGGGTTCTTCAACACCAGGCTCTGTGGGAGGAAGAAGAGAGTCGTGATGAGGTTTGAGGAGGGATACGTGAAATGTTGGGTGGATTTTGTAGTGAGGTGGTAAGTGTAACTTGTAAGTAACCTGGTTGACCTGCTCCGTGATGGTGAAGGGACCAACATATCTGGGACTAAGTTTTTTGCAGGGCAGGCGTAGGCGAATGTCCCTGGTAGAGAGCCAAACCCTTTGGCCCACCTGGTAAGCAGGGGCATCAGAGCGACGACGGTCTGCGGTAGTCTTTTGCCTACGCACTGCCCTCTGAAGATGTTGGTGAGCTCTGTCCCAGACCCTCTCGCTCTCCCGGAACCAGTGGTCGACGGCAGGTACTTCGGATGGTTCACCTGACCAGGGAAAGAGTGGGGGCTGAAAGCCGAGTACGCATTGAAACGGGGTGAGGCCGGTAGAGTCTTGGCGTAGGGAGTTTTGAGCGTACTCGGCCCAGCCCAGGAACTGGTTCCAGGTGTCCTGGTGGTCATGGCAGAAGGTACGGAGGAACCGCCCCACCTCCTGGATCTTACGTTCGGTCTGTCCGTTAGTTTGCGGATGGTAGCCAGAGGAGAGGCTTACGGCCACACCTAGGAGTCGGAAAAATGCCCGCCAAACTCTGGAGATGAATTGGGGTCCTCTGTCAGATACAATGTTCTCAGGTAATCCGTAGGGACGAAACACGTGATGGAACAGGTTCTGTGCCGTCTCCCAGGCAGTTGGTAGCCCCTTTAGAGAAATGAGACGACAGAACTTGGAGAAACGATCAACTATTACGAGGATGCATGTATTACCTTCAGAGGCGGGCAAGTCCGTAATAAAGTCGACCCCTAGGTGTGACCAGGGGCGGTTAGGTGTGGGAAGAGGTACTAGCTTTCCTGCAGGTAGATGTCTTGGTGTCTTGGCCATAGCACATTCCCGACACCCTCTCACGTACCTCTGCACATCGGCTTCCATCCTGGGCCACCAGAACTGTTGTTTAAGGAGCGAGAGGGTTCTGTTGGTCCCTGGATGCCCAGTGCCCAGGGAAGTATGTGTAGTATGGATGAGGGGAATGCGTTCGTCGTCAGGGACGAATCGGAGGTTCGGCGGGCACCCCGGCGGAGGCGTTGGAGCAGGATCTGATGCGGCTGGAGGGGTCATCCATTGGATAGGGCAGGAGAACAAACTTTCAGGTAGGATGGGTTCGACTGGTTCTGGTTCTTCTTCTGGTGCATGGAGACGAGAGAGAGCATCGGCACGTACATTCTTCGCACCAGGTCTGTATGAGATTGAGAACCGGAATCGGTTAAAGAACAAGGCCCATCGGGCCTGTCTCGGGTTAAGTCTTTTAGCCTCTCGTAGATAGAGCAGGTTCTTGTGGTCGGTCAATACCTGAAATGGTAAATTAGACCCTTCCAACCAATGTCTCCACTCTTCCAACGCAAGTTTGATGGCCAGGAGTTCTCTGTTACCAATGTCGTAATTCCTCTCCGCCGGGGTAAGCTTTCTGGAGAAGTATGCACACGGCTTGAGTTGAGGTGGGTTCCCCTGCTGCTGCGATAGGATAGCCCCGACTCCTGTGGTTGAGGCGTCGACTTCCACGACGAACTGCTTTGTAGGATCTGGATGACAGAGAATGGGAGCAGAAGTGAAGGCAGTCTTCAAGTGTTCGAACGCTTGGTCAGCGTCAGGCGACCAGGTAAGAGTTTTGGGTCTTCCCTTAAGCATGGAGGTGAGTGGATTAGCAAGTATACTATACCCCTCGATGAATCGCCGGTAAAAGTTAGCGAAACCTAAGAATTTCTGCAGTTCTTTAACTGTCCTGGGTTTGGGCCATTTGGTGATCGCCTCTACCTTTCCTTGATCCATACTCACTCCAGCGGGGTCAATGTTGTATCCGAGGTACTGGGTGGATCTCTGATGGAATGAGCATTTCTCTGCTTTCAGGAATAATTGGTGTTCACGAAGTTTGGTGAGGACCTGTTTGACATGCTGGTGATGTTCTTGAATAGAGGAAGAGAAGATCAGAATGTCGTCAATGTAAATGAGTACGAACTTATCCAGAAATTCTCGGAAGATGTCATGCATGCAGTCCTGGAAGATAGAGGGGGCGTTTACTAAACCATACGGCATCACAAGATATTCGTAGTGGCCAGTAGGGGTACTAAAAGCAGTCTTCCATTCATCCCCGTGCCTTATTCTGATCAAATTATAAGCACTGCGAAGGTCCAACTTGGTAAATACCTTAGCCCCTCGTAACTTCTCCAGAGCAGCGGGAACGAGGGGTAGTGGATACTTGAATGGAATGGTTACCTTATTGAGAGTTCGGTAATCAATGCATGGCCTGAGTCCTCCGTCCTTTTTTGCCACGAAGAAGAAGCTTGACGCAGCAGGGGACGTAGATGGTCGAATATAGCCGTGTGCAAGAGCTTCTTGGATATACTCCTCCATAGCCTTGGTTTCAGGGATGGAGAGAGGGTAGATCCTACCCCTGGGCAACTGAGCATCTGGGAGCAGGTTTATAGCGCAGTCCCATGGGCGGTGAGGTGGCAGACGAGCGGCTCTCCTGGGGCAGAAAACATCCTGAAAGGAATGATATTCGGGGGGAATGTCAGTAGATTGTTTCTCAACAGGACTTTCAATAGAGGTAGTACAAACCGTCAAAGAGGTTGGCGCACATAGTGGGAGTTTGGGGAAACAGGTAGGCCAACACTGGGAACCCCATTTCATAATCTCACCCGTGCCCCAGGAGAGGATGGGTTCATGTCTCGCTAGCCACGGACGTCCCAGCACGATGTCGATCGCAGATCCTTCTAGCACCAACAGTGAGATCTCCTCGTGATGGCACACCCCAAATTCGAGACTAATAGGTAGGGTGCGACGACGCACTTCCCGAGTAGAGAGGGGTTTCCCATCAATGGACTGGACCTGATATCTCTTCTCCGTAGGTTCCGTCCGTAGGCGAAGTTGGCGTACCAGGTGTCCCGCAATGAAATTGCCCGCGGATCCAGAGTCTATAAGGGCAGCCACAGAAAGGGAAACTCCCTTAGCAGTAAGAGTTACAGGGTAAGTGCAGGGGTGCATATTTTCAGTGATGTGCAGAACTTGACTCACCATCACACGAGGAAGTCGAAGGGGGCAGTTCTTGATCACATGATTGGGCTGTCCACAGTATAAGCAAAGTCCAGAGGACAGTCGCCGTTGACGTTCTATCGGTGTGAGCCGACGTCTACTAATATCCATAGGCTCCAAGGAAGGTCCGGCCTGGCCGGTGAAGTTGGGTGCACAGGAGTTTTCAGTTCTTACGTGGGAGGTCGTTTGTGAATAGGCAGTAACCCGGGCAGAACATCGGAGACTGAGCTGTATGAATTTTTCCAGTCCTATAGCGTCATCATAAGGAGCCAGCATCATCCGAAGATTCGGTTCCAAACCTTGCCGGTAGGTAGTAACCAGCGCCCGCTCGTTCCATCCACTGACCGCTGCTAGAGTGCGGAATCTGATGGAATAGTCCTGTACAGTGAGGTTATTCTGACGGAAGTGGTATAATTCCTCACCAGCAGAAGCATCAGAATCAGTTCTTCCAAACACCTCTTGGAAGTGGGCAGCGAAGGCATTGTAGGAACTGACAGCGGGTCCAGCTTGGCTCCAGATCGACTCGGCCCAACGTAGAGCTTTACCTGACAAACAAGAGACCACATATCCAATCTTTGAATTATCCGAGTGGTATACATGAGGGTAAGTTGTGAATGTGATCGAACATTGGAGTAGGAACCCCTTGCAATCCCCCGCCTCGCCAGAGTAGGGCGTAGGTCGCACCATTGGGCATACTACCGGCGCAGGCGAAGGAGGGTTGTTTACTTCCGGGTTGCTACGTGGGGTTTGGGATAGCGAGGACGCCGTTGGAGGTAGTGTGGAAAGGATCGATTGACGGAGAGCTTCAACGAACTCCTGGAAGGGATCGGCGGTGCTCATGTTGCTCTCGTTTGTCTTTTTAAGGTCCGATCTTCTGTTAAGGAAGCGGACAGACAACGGAGTAAAGGAATATAACTGGGTTTTATTAAACAAAGGTTCTTCGCAAACTGCGGAAAAAAGGTAACTCAAAAGTACGTGGGTCCAATTCAAAACAAAGAGGATAAACAAACTGAAAGTCTTTCTTGATCTAGTGAGGAATCGTTGGAGCACACCACACCGATGGAGACCACCCCACATCACCGAGATGGAGGAGCAATGGAGAAGATCCACGAGGAGGTCACACTTGAGGCGAAGGAATACTCTGGAGGAATCACAGGAAAGTATACGGTAAGTATTTCCACAGGGAAAGAGCATAAGCAAGAGTCCACTTACGAGCAACGAGATCGGACAGAGAGTGAACTGGTGAGTGAGCTTTTATGTGGTGTGGTAATGGGTGTCAGGTGTGCTGAGCAGGTGTGGCTGGTTAATACTCCGGAGAGGGTGCTCGCTGCGTGTCTGTGAGGGTGGAGCCTGGTGTGTACTCATTTATGCTGTGCACTGTACATATGCATATTTGAAACAATAAATAAGATAAAAAGTTGAAGTTGTTGCTCAACTGATAAATGAAACAATACACATAACAATTGTAGCATTTGGGCCAATCAGACACACAATGGTTCATTTGATTTAGCAAATCAAATGAACATTAAATTAACAAATAATCACAGACCCCTCGCCCAATCCACAACACTGGCTGCTGGGACATCTCCAATGGCCCACCAGGCCCCTGGTTACCATGGCAACCAGAATACCTCAGCCAGATCAGATAAACTTTACGACCTGCAAGTATGTAGAGAGAATCTCCCCCTACTTAAATCTCTCTAAAACAGGAACATACTGCTATAGGAAATGACTACGTTCCCATTCATTCACAGACAAACCCATCCTTGACCTTCCTATCACGCATAGTCCAGGTCATTGTGTACAGTATTACTGCATTGTATTTTAATTTTGTCATTTGTATTTGTCTTTCTACTGTTTTATGCATGTATTATGATAGATGACTACTCATATAACCTACCTATGTCATGCTTGGTTTCTTTGAATTCGTATTTTCATGATCTAAAAGATTAGAAAATTAGATGTTGAAAATTAAATGTTGATACCTATGCAACATATTAGTGTTTTAAGAAACCCTAGTAGTTTTTGCATCAACACCCAATCGAATTACATATGCAAAACACCATGCTCACAGACAAAGAGTCGTAAACTTTCCCTCCAACGGTGAAAGTTACCATTGGTTCGCGGACCTCCTGGAGGCGCAGCCTCCAGAGAGCTTAAAGGCAAACGGTTGACCGCCTCCCTGCCTCTTCTTCTTCTCCCTCTCTTCACTCTCTTCACTCGTCTGCAACATCTTCCAATTGCTGCCTGTGTGGAGGAACCCACGGGGAGCCTGAGCCGGCACAGGGTGTGCCCGGCAGGCCAGACAGGCCCAACATACAGAGCTGTGGCTCTCGACCACAAAGAGCCAGACAGTTCCATTTAACCCTGGATTTCATCTTCATGACTCGCCTCAGTCAGTCAGTGGTTCTTGGAGAACCTAAGAAGATGAGCTAGAACTCTTCAGGACTTCCCTAAGCATGCGCCAGGCCTTGCGGCCTTGTCTTTCCATTCCACAAAGATCACAGGACTTCAGCTGGGTCCCTCTCAGCTCTTGGTTCTTCTTCACTTTTCACATGGGAAGAAACTCCCAGTCACCATTGAGTCAGAACATCTTTGGAATTCATCACTCTTCGGACCCAGAAGAACGTGATCGCGATTCCAAACCAACACACCTGCTCCAACCATCAAGACTTTCAGAGACTGCATTTGGACACTTGTTCGACGACCAAGGCAATGCAAGTATCGTACATTTAACTAAACAAAACAGAGGTTTAGTATAAGCTGTAGACAGCACTGATGGTTTTGCTCAGGTGGTTAACTGACTCTTTTCATAGCTTCATTTCCTTGTCTCTCTCTAACTGCTTCTCACTGACCCTTCCCCCATGTATGAGTGATTTCATGTTTGTTTGTTTAGATTAGCTCTGTGTTAGTCCTTTGTTAATAAAGCTCTTGTGCACAAATTACATGAGTGTTGATTCTGATTCTGCTTTGCAAATTAATGTCCCTTTACGATTCCGATTCGAGCTACATGCTCTAATGCAATGGTACTTTAAGAAAGTTATTTTCTGTTGCCAAGAAAATATTTCTTAGAGTTGATTTTACAATTTTACTGAATATTCGCTGGGCGAACAGATTAGTTGATGGAAAATTAATTCTGCTACAGTTCCTACTGGCAGCCGATATACATAATTGTAATTAATCATAATTAATTGTAATTATTTATATACATTTCCCTTTGTGCAAAATTCGCAACACAATATACAATAAAACAATTCACAATAATAAAAAACAAACAAACAGTAAAATAAAAACGTCTACAATCTCAAGTCTAAAAGTTCAACAAAGAGCTATTAGTAAAATTCTTTTTATAATTTAGGTGGTGTTACCAGCATCAATGTTACATTAATAAACATGATATCTTCATGCAGCTCATGTTCAGAGCCCAAAACAGCAATTACACAAAAGCAAGACTGCATAAAACATTTCATTATTTTAGCTTGATCTTGTCACACCCTTGGACTCTTGAGATGGTTTCTCCCATCATCTCCCCCCCCTCTGTGTGTTTTGGTTTCTCCCTTATTCCCTGCACCTGTGTGTAATCAGTCTGTCTATTTAATGTGTGTGGTTTTCCTTATGTTTTTTTTTGGACGTTGTTGTTACTACCCCGTGTTCCTGTGTTTCCTGTTCAGCTCCTTGGATTTCCTGGACTACTAATGATGAGTTTTGTTTCTTAAATCCATGGCAAGAAGCAGCAATCACTTAAATATCAGGTATAATTTACTTGTTTCACTTGTTGAACAGAATCCAGAAAACAGTTTTCAGGAATGACACAAGGTCTGTTCACGTCTCTATGGTTAGATCAGTGTAGTCAATAATGTGCTTTTGACCTTGATTATACTGTGTTGTAAATAAAATACAAATAGTCTAAAACTCCATTCTTTGAATCTCTCATTGTTTCTACCTGACAGTCACAGTCTCATTGATGGGCCATTAGGGGAGGCCTTTTGTCTCTCAGGTGTGAATCACTAAATCTTCATGG
>NW_026129394.1:0-59125 GCF_022985175.1 Labeo rohita | reverse complement strand
TATTTGCGATGCATCCAAATGCTAAACTATTATTTATTATGTAAATTATAGACTTTGTACTTCAGTCACCGGTGCAATTACTTCAACTTTCCTCATACCAGCAAAATCAACTTAAATAAAAAACCAATAGAATGTCGCTTTCTGTCATTTGAGTTTCCTTTCTGTCACAAAACTGAACTGAAACTCAGCAAATATAGGCTACGTTATGTCGCACTGTTTTTTTCCTTGTTTATCTGTTAACTATATCAAATATTCCTTGTATGTATATATGTACTGCAGATTTTATAGCCTATATATGACATTAATTTGATATAATATTTAGTATTTTCACATGTAGGTGGAAAAAATGTTAATTTGTACTACTGTCTGTTTAAAATAAATGAAAAGAAACCTAGCATAGTAGATTTTTTTTTCTGTTGTACCAAAATCATATTGAACCTTGACCCTTGAACAGAGGTAAGTATCAAACTGTGACATCTGTGTATCATTACACCCCTAATATATATATATATATATATATATCATGCACATTTGTCTTGGACACATGGCAGATTGAACACCTTGGAAATGAGAAGCCGTTGTTTCACACCCTTTTTTTTTTCAGTTAAACAGGTGCGATATCTCAAGAATATATGTTCCTTGTCAATTCTCATGGAAAACAAATGACACCCTTTTTCCAGATAACCTACAAAGAAAAAATGCATCAGTCACATAACACGTAAAATAACAATATAGTGCTAAATAGCAATATATAAGATATATACTATATAAACACAAAACAATCAATAGAATTGTTTAATTGTAAACCAACATATAAAGACAACAGATACAGCTTAAAATATAAATGGTCATTTACTGAACACAGTGTTGTTCTAAATGCTGAATGACACGTGATGTTTTTGAACGTTAACGTGAAGTGACGAGAAGACCCATAACTTGAAGTAACCCATACTTGGAATTTGTGCTCTGCAATTTCACCAATCCAAGTGCATGCACCCTGACTGGTCTGCGGCTATGCAGCCCCATATGCAACAAACTGCATTGTACTGTATCCACCTTATTTTTTAATGTGGAAGTAAGCTGTTTTCTGGTAATGTGTTATACTCATGGCTCATAATCCACCATAAGGAACTAACAAGATGAATATCAAAGTGCAGTAAACACTAAAACAGTTTGCCCTACAAACCAGTGTGTTCATAATTAAGATAATACATTAAAATAATATGGTAAGACACACCAGTTTGCAATATCAAGCAGCAAAACGAGTTGTTTTACACTGATAAAAACAGCTGGACGTGAAAAAGACCGGAAGCCAGACACATTAAATTTCAAATGGCCGTATCCACTCTTACAGCAAAAATAAGGTGGATATTCTGATAATTTTCCATCAGAACCAGCATTAACTTCTTGAGCAGTTTGAGCTACAGTAGCTTGTCTGTTGGATCGGACCACACGGGCCAACCCCCACATGCATCAATAAGCCTTGGCCACCATGACCCTGTTGCCGGTTCACTACTGCTCCTGTTCCTTAGATCACTTTTGATAAATACTGACCATTGCAGACTGAGAACACCCCACAAGAGCTGCAGTTTTGGAGATGCTCTAGCTGCTGCCTGTCTGTCAGGTCAGTTTGGCTGAGAGAAGATCAGACATGTTATGATTGAAGGCCGCGCTGAAGTCCACAATTAAGATCCTTCTGTAATTCCCAAGTCTGTCAAGGTGTTGCAGGATGTAATGTAGTTCCATATTGACTGCATCATACACAGACCTGTTTGCTTTGTAGGCAAACTGAAGAGGATCCAGCAAGGGTCCAGTGATGTCCTTCATGTAGGCCAGGACCAGTCTTTCAAATGACTTCATGAACACAGAGAGTGACAGGTCTATAATAATTAAGTCTGGTGATTTTGTTTTTTATAACAAAAATAACTATTCTATTTACAACAGATAGAACACATTTAGATCATTAGAGGTTGGTGTCTTGTATTTGGTTGATTGTATTTTCCTCATATCTGTCCAGACTGACGCCGGGCAATGTTTTTTTAGCCGCTCCTAGTCTGTTTCTAGCCTGGTTACACAAGATTTTATCTCCACTTTGGTAAGAATCCTCTTTGGCGTGACAAAGCTGTTTGAGTTTCCCAGTGAACGATGGTTTATCATTGTTGAATGATAAGAATGTCCTGTTAGGAATCCGCATGTCCTCACAGAAACTGGTAGTGTTGTGTTCAAGTCCACTTAAGTTGAGTCTGAGTAGAGTCCAAGTCTTTAACCAATCGAGTCCAAAAGGGCCGAGTCCAAATCAAGTCTGAGTTTAAGGAAACACTACTGTTTGTCAGTATCCTAACATTGTTTTAACCCAGTGGTGCCAAGACTAGGTCATGGAGGGCCAGTTTAGCTCCAGCCAAATTAGACACACCTGAACCAGCTAATCAAGCTCTTACACGGCATACTAGGAACCCCCTTGGAGGTGTGTTGAGGCAAGTTGGAGCTAAACCAAGGAACAGGACCGAGTTTGGGCACCCCTGTTCTTAACCTTTACAGCTAGAAAAATGCAATGTCAATTGAAATATAAGAGAAGTAAACCTGTAGTGGATTTTGCCATTTTGATTTCACAGCATCTCATAATTAGTGCCCTACTCTGCTTAGCAAACTTAAAGTCATTTGGACATCATTTTTTAGGCTAAATCAAGTTGGCCTGTCATGGACTTCTTTTAGCCCAAAAATCGACGTTGAAAATTGGTCATTGTTTGGTCCGTCTAATTTTGGTACAAATTTGGCCCAAAAATCGACGTTGAAAATCAGTCGTTGTTTGGTCTGTCGGATTTAGTCGTAATTTAGCCCAAAAATAGACGTTGGGCTTTGTTTGGTCTGCCTAATTTAAATCAAATTTTACCCTAAGCACGTTTATTTCGGACCACTTATAGCCCTAATATAGCCATGAACATATATGTAGCAAATATAGAAACAGATTGTAGAAATATTAAAGTGACACCGCACAACCTGCACATCCCATAAATGATCTGTTATTAAGCATTCTCAAACTATATATAAATGTATTTGGCATGGCAAATTTGAGCAAAAAGTGTCCCCTAGTAGGTATTAGCACACCTATTTCTTAACATTTGTTTACAATCACTACATTTTTATGCCTATAATGCATCCATAAAAACATATTAGCAATCACAATGATAAACCACAGCCCTAATATAGTCTGTTAATAAATTCACATAAATTACACCCATACATGTAATATATAATCACATGTCTAAAGTACTGTTAAATATTTAAAAAATAAACAAAACATAAAGCTTAAAAACTGTTCTTCATGTGTAAATATGTGTACGAAAAAAATTTATTAGTGCCTTATAGTTCTTAATCAGCATGTTATTTCTACACCATGTTTACCATTTCTAAAGCTATATTATATTATATTAATTATTATATTTACGTAAATTCTGCATGAAATCTACTTGCTTTAATGTGCGCGCTCTAAACATTCAAATCAGGGGGAATTCCAAGATGGCGGAGTGAGCGGTTGCGTTTATGTAGGCTCTGATAAAAATAGTCCTGAAATTGATATCTCTGAGAAAGAAACCTACCAGTGGAATTGTAATTATAGCTTACTTAAATTTGATTCACTTTTGTAACGCTACCTACACATATATTCTCCTTTTCCTTGAACGTGAATGAAACGTGATGGCAAACTCCAATCAAGCAGATACCCGGCTAGTGGACCATGATTACAACTTAAATGCTCTCACGGAGACATGTGATGAAGAAGAAACTGAAGCTATGATGATAGAAACTGCCAAAACAAAATATGATCATACACCATTGGCCAGTCCGAATCCCAAGAAGGTACAAACAAAGACGAATGACAAACTAAAAGAACCAGACGAAATAACAAATGAAGTGATCTTCGATGCAGTTCAAACCCTAATTAAGAGATTTGATGAGCAAGATGAACGACTGAAAATAATTGAAAAGTCAATGCAGGAGAATGCACACGCAGTTAAAGAGAGAAAAAAAAAGACACAAGCTGACTGACAAAGTAAATAACAGAATTGAGGAAAGAGAACATCTCGTTGAGACAGCAGTGTTTGGAGCATGCCAGATACAAGAGGAGATGGGATCTCAGACTGATCGACCTTCTGGGAAAAGAAAACAAAGACACAAGAGAAATGGTGATCGGGATTCTTACCCAGGTGATTCCGTGGTCAGTAGAGAAGCTTCGGCAGTCAGTGGATACAGTGCATCATCTAGGAAAGAGGAATGACGCTGCTACAAAGTTACCCAGGCCAGTGATCATCCAGTTTGCAATGCGGACTGTTCGAGATGAAGTGTGGAAAAAATCACGAGAGGCAAGAGTGTGTAAAGAGATGAACATTCAGTTCAAAAAAGACTTTTCAAAGGAAGATCACGAAGCTCGTGCTAAGTTGTGGCCAAAAGTAAGGCAAGAAGCCAGGAAAAATGGGAAGAGAGCCTTTCTAAATGAAGGCTCTGCACTTATTGATGAACTCAGAGTTGACCCGTGACTGATGTTTACTAGGTAACACTTAGACTCCTGTTTAAGGCAGCAAGGTTTGCCACATATCAGATGGAAATATTCTGATTTAACCGTTTAAGAAAAGGTGTTTAACTAAAGTTCATACTGCTTATGTAACAGTCGGTATGGTTTGATAATAGAGTTATTCAGGACAACGTGTTCACGCCTGCATAATAACATAAAGCTGAGTGCGTACTGAAGTTACGTTATTAAGTTATGTCTGTTTCTTTTCTATCTTTTAATGTTAGGGGGGTTAAAAAATAGTGTTAAGTGTAAAGCCCTTTTTATTTTGCAAGGAACAAAATGCGAACTGTGTTTTCTTACAAGAGACTCATTCTGCTTTGAATGATGAAAGATTTTGGAAAATTCAGTGGGGTGATACAGTCTTGTTTGCACATGGATCCTCATATTCAGCTGGTGTGATGGTATTATTTAACAGATTTGAAGGCTCTGTAATTGTTCGTAAAGGGGACACAGAAGGCCACTGGTTAATGATAGCAGTAGAAATACATGACAAATGTTATATATTACTTTGTATTTATGGTTATAATAAAAAAGTGGGTAACACTTTCTATGAAGCCTGTATTTATAATACATTATAAGGGTATTCTTAAGGCCTTATAGTATGTCGTATCATCTCATGAGTATTCATAAGAACAGTTTTAATGTATTATAATTTTTACTTATTTGTGGTTATAGCTTTTAAGAATATGATTGCCTCCTCATAGTTATAACGCATTATGAGTCTCATATCTTGTCATCTTACACATGTCACTTTACTTAAAGCATACAAAGACCACTTATAAGTAATAATAATAATATTTCTCAAAGAGCCATAAGATCAGCTATCAGATCAGATGAATTTGTAATATGACACATTTGTATTTTCAGTTTAATTATTTTGATGGTACTGCATGTCAGCTCGCAGTGCTTATTGTCTATAGACTAGAGGGACCATCAAAATAAAACGGAATATAATGTAAAAAATAAATGTAATATGATATAATCCATTAAAAATTAAGTAGACTTTATATGCTGTGTGTTATAAATAATCAAAATCAAGTTATAACCTCAAATACTCAAGTATTATAATGTATTATAATTGCTGTTGTGATTATTCATAAGATGATAGAACATATTATAAGGTTTTTTTATGATGCATTATGCATTCATTATAATGCCTTAGAAATACCAATATAATGTATTATAAATAGGGGCTTCATAGAAAGTGTTACAAAAAAGCAGCTAATAGAGAAATGTTGGAGAAATGTAAATGTAATTGATTACTGGAGGGTTTCTAACCCAAACAGTATTCAGCATACATGGTTTAACCCCTCAGGTAATGGACAATGTTCAAGATTAGATTACTGGCTCATTTCTTTTGAACTTGTGAATGTAAAATTTCAGCTGCCCCACTTACAGATCACTGTATGGTTACTTTGTCCTTATCAGTCATTAAGAACCTCAGATCTCTCCTAATATTTGGAAGTTTTATAATGACTTTTGGAAGACTATAATGACTTAAAGTTAGATATGACTAATCTAAATGAATGGGAATGGTTTAAATTTAAGGTCAAACAGATAGCAATTTCCTTCTCTTTTTAAAGTTTAGCTCCAACACCAATTAAGCAGACCTGAGCAGCTGATGAAGCATTACCAGAAACGTTGCAGAACTTTCTGAATTGTCATGTTCAGAACATATTGAAGGAGATCTCAACATTGTCTCTCGAGGTCCACTTACATGCGTTTTGCTCCAACCTAGTCCAGTGCGCCTGAACAAACTAATCATGGTCTTCAGTTTTAAGAATTTTAAAGTTACCTAAACTATGGGTGTGTAGCTCTCAGGTCCCTTGCTCATTAGTCAGTGGTTAAGGGATGTCTTAATCACAAAATTTTCACTGTGCACTGAAATGTGTGCTCCCTAAATAGCTGTGAAAACCAGGAAGCATCGATGCTCACTACATTCCCTTATAGGAAGTTCTGAAGCTAGTTCACTACAAAGATACTGAGATAATTCACTACAAAATGACATGTGACCGATTTTAAAACACAAACCAATATCATATTTGAGCATAAACATACATCACTAGACAGGTAATGTCTAACTAGTAAACATTTACAATTTATTTATGGCTGCAATCTTGCACATTCATGTAACAAAGTATTTATCATAATGTACTGTAAATAGCATTACAAGAGATATTCATTTTAATGCTGTGTGTAAATATCAGTAGTGATGCTGTACAGTGAGGATGGAAATAGTCACCAGTGTGTAGTGAGCCTCTGTCCTTATCAATGTCTGAATTTGTGAACACAATATATCAATTCACAACCTAGCAAACTATTAAGGTGATTGAGACGCAATCTCTGTATGGCAGTGGACCTTGAGGGCCAGAGTTAAATTAACCCCTGACACACTTACACTAATCACTCATGAAGAGTGAGTACACTTTCATTTTAACAGAAATATGGAAAATTTGACTCATATTCAGTGATGTAATTATCTTCTATTCCCTTTTGTTTGTGTGTCAATCACAGCTAAATAAAACCAAGGGCCATCCAGCCACAGGTCACTGCATCTTTTGTTGTGTAAGTACTTCTTTTTTTTTTTTTTTTTTGTGATGTCAAACACATCCTCAGTATTTATATTTGTTTCAGTTTTTATACCCATTTTAGGCATCACTGTTTCAGTACGGTTCTGATGTACTATCCATTAAACATTTCAGCAGCTAATTTTTTTTAGTACTTGCATAGTAATTTTAATTGTACCACATTTGCGATGCATATATAGGAAGTGACATTAAACTGTGTTGAAAATTCTAGAAAATTGTTCTCGTGCTTTAAGTCAGTTCCCACTCTTGTTTGTTTGTTTTTAACATTTACATTTTAGTTTTTGTTTTCTTTCTCATTTTAGATGCTGGAGAAAAAGCAGCCAGGCTAAAGCATTCAAAGTGGAAACTTTTGTTGTGGCTCAAAAATCCAGGATTGGGATGGTGGAAGAAGCAGAAGAAACAGAAGATCAGAGATCAGGCAGAGATCTACTGATGCCCCTGAGGGAACCGATTCACCTAATGTGTTATTAAAACCAAAAATTTTCAGCACTCACCTTCATGTCTTTCCAAACCTGTAAAACTTTTGGTTATCTTCGAAACAAATGTAGATCTTTTTAATGAAATCTGAGAAATTTCTGTCCCTCTATTTCACAGTTTATGCAACTACCACTTTCGAGCCTCAGAAAGGTAGTAAAGACAGCATTAAAGTAAGCCATGTGACTCCAGTTGTTTAACCTTAATTTTATGAAGTGATATTAATGGTTTATATGCACAAAAACATTGCATTTTTATTCACACACACAGCAGACAACAACAACGTAGTTTACCGGAGAGCAGCGACAGACGGACAGTTAACCGGAGATGAAAACCTAAAAACAAACAAACAAACAAAAAAGGATGCCATTAAACAATGAATTATTGCATAATAAAATGTTTAAAAACTTTAATTTTGGGTTGGATTAATTGCAGTACATTTCAGAAAAAATGTGTGACTATTATTTTTTTTAATCAATTGACACCACTAATATATATATGTATATATATATATATATATATATATATAGGCACTTTATATACTTTTTGATCAATAAGATTCTAATGTTTTTTTGTTTTTGTTTTTTTTAAAGTTCCTCATCAAGGCTTATATTTACTTATTTTTTACAACAGCATAGCAAGACCCTAGAAAGTAGGACTGTGTTTAATACATATGACAAAGTACTACTTGATAAGGGTATTGATGCAGCTGTTTCTGTATCAGCAGTGAACTGCACTTAATTTAAATAAAACAGAAAAACAGTGAATAGAGTATATTATAGGCTACTACAAAGTTGAATCTGGACACAGAGGAACACAACTGAGGTTGCCTGATATAAAGAGACGTAATCACTGAAACAGATTCACATCTGTAATCTTGAAATATCTGCTAAATGTGTTACCTATTTTTGTCAACCTGGCAACAATGTGAATGTTCTCTCTCTCCACTTTAGATAAAAGCACTGCTTTCTGAAAACACCATAAACTCACAGTTTAGTGATCAACACTTCATAATCTATTCTCAGAAAAGTGTCATTGATCGTGTATGTATGAACTATTTCCATTTTGCTGTTTATCATTTATCAGTGCAGCTGTGACTTTAATTGATTCAAATAACAGTGATGTTATAAAACTTGCAGAGAAAGATCATGCAGCTCTTCAGCAGTTAAAATATTTTACTGGTAAAATTTGTGGTTCAGCGCTGAAGTTTCTGTATCTGAATGTGTGTGAACTACAGTGAAGACAGTGCATTAGTTTACAACACTTCTCATTTTACCTACCAGCAATGTGAAGATGATTTTATGAATATATGAGCTCAACTGTCTGTAGTTATCAAAGATCTACAGTATTCAGTGTGTAATAAACAGCTGTTTCACTCAATTCTGCTGAAATTCACTGCAGTCCCCTATCCAGATACACAGCCCTACTAGCAACCACACCATGTACCCTAGCAACCACCTTGTGTACCTTGGCAACCACATAGCAACAGCCTAGCAACCACTCCAAGTACCATAGCAACTACATAGCAACACCCAAGCAACTACCCAGAACGTATTATCAACCACACAGCAACTTAGCAACCGTATAGCAACAGCCTAGCAAGCACCTTAGCAACTACATAGAAACACTGTAGAAACTACCCAGAACATCCTATACACTACATAGTAACACCCCAGAAACCACATTGAGTGTCTTAGCAAATGCATAGCAACCACCCAAGTACCTTGGCAACTACATGGCAACTCCCTAGCAACCACCCTGAGTACATAGGCATCTGCATAGCAACCACCGAAGTACCTTGGCAACTACATAGCAACTCCCTAGCAACCACCCTGAGTACATTGGCAACTGCATAGCAACAGTTTATTGAGTGACTGTGTGTGTCTGTGTGTGTGTGTTTTCTAGTGTGGATCATGGAGGAGAATCCAGGATTACAGCAGGACTGAAGAAATGTACGTTTACAAACACACACACACACACACGTCTGGTTTATTATTATTCTTGTGGGGACTCTCCATAGGTGCAATGGTTTTTATACTCTCCACACTGTATTTTCCATCCCCTTACCCTAACCCTACCCCTAAACCTAACCCTTACAGAAAACTTTCTGCATTTTTACTTTCTCAAAAAAACTTAATTCTGTATGATTTATAAGCTTTTGTACCCATGGGGACCTCAAGCCAGTCCCCACAATGTCAAAAATTTCAG
The DNA here is from genome assembly GCF_022985175.1 of Labeo rohita. Classification (NCBI taxonomy): domain Eukaryota; kingdom Metazoa; phylum Chordata; class Actinopteri; order Cypriniformes; family Cyprinidae; genus Labeo; species Labeo rohita. Next base: position 49,288 of record NW_026129394.1, on the reverse strand, counting down.
GTTTTACTATCCTTGTGGGGACATTTGGTCCCCACAATGTAGCAAAAACAAGCACACACACACACACACGCACACACACAGCTGTAGTGATTGTTGTTGTGTTATAAATGTGTCTGTTCTTGTGTTCAGATGCCTGTTTTCTCACACTGGATCCAAACACAGCAAACACTGAACTCATTCTGTCTGAGGAGAACAGAAAGGTGACAAATGTGGATGAGTATCAGTCGTATCCTGATCTTCCAGACAGATTTGATGTGTATCAGGTGTTGTGTAGAGAGAGTGTGTGTGGACGCTGTTACTGGGAGATTGAGTGGAGTGGAGATCATGATGTGTTTATATCATTGTCATATAAGAGCATCAGCAGGAAGGGATGGGGTGATGAGTGTGTGTTTGGATCTAATGATCAGTCCTGGAGTTTGATCTGCTTTTCCTCCAGTTACTCATTCAGACACAATAACATACAGACTAATCTCCCTGTGAAGCCCATCATCAGTAGAATAGGAGTGTATGTGGATGTGAGTGCAGGAACTCTGTCCTTCTACAGCGTCTCTGACACAATGAGTCTCATTCACACAGAACAGACCACATTCACTCAGCCGCTCTATCCTGGGTTTTATGTTTATTCTAAATCATCAGTGAAACTGTGTTGATGAATCAGAATAGACTGATGAGAGATTGTACCCATAATGCTTTGAGCTGCTGATGAATCAGTAAGAGTGAGATGTTATTGAGTCTCTTCATGACATTAATACTGCAGCTCAACTTCTGTCACTCAAATAACAGAATAAATGTGTCAGAAATCACCATATAGACAGAAACATCAGTGTGTGTTTGTGATTTTATTGTTGTCTCATCAATCATTTGTTTTATTACAAAGTGTAAAAATGTCACAATCATGATTGATGAAGAACGTAATTAATTTCTCTCTATTTTTTGTACAGAAATAATAAAACACTTTGTATCATGAATATAATCGATTCCTCACAAGACTGAAATGAGTTTCTGACATTATGAAATATGACATTAATCACAGCATTTAATAAAATATATTATTGTAACTACAGTAAATCTGTATTAAATGATTATAAGATTTTTTAAATAAGTGAAAGAAGCTGTCAGAATACATTTTAAAATATTTTCTGAGATTTATGTTTTAATCACAGTATATTTATAGACAAAAATCATATTTTTTTTACTTTTTGTATATTGAATTGATATGAACAAGTATTATATTATAGATATAATGCAAACATTACTTCAGCTGACATATTTGTATCAACAATTTTAATTATTTCAAATTCAATTATTGCAATTATAACAAATCAATAAAAAAATGTTCTGGTTATAATAATACTCCTGTGCTCTTAAATAAATAGTATGTATGCATCTATGTAATAATGCATTTATTAATAATAATAACAATAATAAATATTAATTTTATATAAGTAAAAAAAAACTATGAATATTACAATAATCATATATCATTACAAGTCAGCATTTTAATAATAAAAAAAAAATATATTTTGTCTATTTTTTACAATGTAAATTATAATAGATATTATAATAAAAACGTAATAAAATAATAATAAAAAAACCAATAAACAGAACAAATTTATCAGTAAAATTAATTATAATTTGAATATTCAAATTACAAAAAAACAAAACTTAATGCAGTGATACTACTTTAATATTTTCTTAACGAAAAGTCAATAGATATCTTCTTTTTTATTGAGTAAAAGCCAAAATATTATTTAATAAGATGATAATAAAATAAAGCTGTTGTAATTGCAATAATAATATTATAATATAAAGTAAAAACTCAATATTTAATAATAATGATAACTTAAATACAGATTTTATATATATATTTTTTTTTACTTACAAATACAAATTTTATGGATTTGTTATTTAAATAGTATTTAGCAAAGCTCGTATTATTATTATTATTGTTGTTGTTGTTGTTGATTTGTTGTAATTGTTATATTAAAGAAAAAACAATTTTACAATACTATTTTAGATATTATTACATTATTAAATACTCCCTTTTTATTTTACAGAACAGTTGGATTATTGCAAAAGCTGATTATGGGGTAGACTGAGTAAAACGTGCTTTTCCAATGCTACCGTGCTGTCTGTGATACCGATATGAGCGACAACAGAACTCCTTCAAATCTCTGTGACATTTCATTAGTCAGTTAGCGTTAGCATTAACATTAGCGCTGCTCTCAGGGCAGGAGTAAAAATAACAGTACTAAACTGAATTATGCGCTGCTCTTGGGGCAGGAGTACTCAATAGATTCGTATTACTGTTATTTTTAGTGTACTATGCGCTGCTCTCATGGCAGGAGTACTGGATAAGTTCATATTACTGTTATTTGTCATGTACTATGCGCTACGCACGTCAAAGTATTTCTGTATGACTATAGGCCTGTCATTGACTCTTTCATGTAGTTTTTCTTCTCTTTGTAGAAAAACTTCTTGGAAAAAGCAGAAGTCCTCACTGGTCCATACTTGGAGAAAGGGAATCTCTGGACTTTATTTGTAAGTTCATCTAGTTTTAGTTGAGAATCTTGTTTATTTTAGAAGTGCCCATATTAAGTGTCAGAAACTCCAGTCTCACTTCCTGTTACCAATTACCTGTTAGGTTGCATAATTCCAGCCTATGGACGTCATTAGCTCTCCCTCAAACGTCTACTCTGATCTGCCCTCAATCATTGTGGTTGTAGCTGAGGCCAAACAGAGTATAGTAGGCTCTAGGGGTGACAGGGTTTAAAGATGTATTACATGTCCTTAAGAAATTGTCAATTTTGAGGGAGTTGTAAGTGATTTTTATCTTTAATCTTATGATTTTGCTAGTAATTCTGTTTGTTTACATTGCTATATTTCAGATGCTGTGCAGTGAGATGGTCAGTGATGTAGTGTTCCTGGCATGGAAGTTTCCTGCACAAAAGAAAGTGGTCCAGAAAATATATGAAAATGAGGACGTTCATGTTTCAATATCCCAAACTAAAGCCTTTAGGTAAAATTCTTTTTTTTTCCTTTCTTTCTTTTATCATGACTGTCAGTAAACTGAAACAAAATTCTTTATGCATTTCAATTGCAGGAAGACCTTACAAAGATTTCTGGAGACTTTGAGAGACTGGCTTTGAGAAGATATTTGGCAAAGCCACCTATGACCTTGGGCTTGGTTTAAAGGGCTGTTCAAATTTGTTGACTCATGTCTAAAATAAAAATACAAAAATAAAACACTTAAAAACCTCTAGGAATGATGATATCCACTAGTTAAGACTACAGCAGTTTAATGATACATCTTGCTGAACTTTTTTGTTGTGAAACGTTTCTGTGTTTTATACATGCATTTAATTCACTGGATTTGTTTGTAATTTGTAATTGTATAAAAAAAGAAAGAAGTCATAATTAAACTTTTTTTATTGTAATATTGGACCTGTCAACTGATTATTTTCAATCAACATTTCTTTCATTTTGTTCTAAATAAAGCTGTCTACAATGCACATTGAATCTATTATTTACATCATCTCTACACTTTGTTTGTTACAATGAATGACAAAAACTACAGTCTGCTCTCACAATCTGTGAGGAGCAAGGCACACATTTCTATTGGCTGCAGTCTGCAGGAATTATGGCAAAAGAACCAAAGACACAAATATTCCGCTACATTTTTAGCCTATATTGCGATATGTTTATAGATGCTTTCAGATGCTGCGTCCCAATCTGCCTACTTATACTACACCCTTAGAGTATGTACTCTTTGGTATGTAATATATATATATATATATATATGTATATATATATATTTTTTTTTCCAGGTTAAATGTTATTGGTAACTCAAACCTCTTTTTCTAAACATCTCTACCTAACTGCTGGTCACGCATATCCGCCATGTTTGTAGTTTTTTTTACGTGTTTTATTTGTGTTTGTAGTTCTGGACTGAAACCTTTGCCAAAGCGGATTGTGGGGCAATATTAGCCATTAGAGTGTGCACGGATCCATACTCTTTTCAGCACACTATGCTTTGGGACACACTTGCTGTAATCTCACTCTTTAGGATGGATAGTATGAACATTGTGACGCAGGGTTAGTCTTTTGAATGGGTCAATGTAAAAAAAAAAAAAAAAATTACTATTTTCAAAAAAGCCTAAGTAGTACTGATTGATTACAATTCTGATTACCGATTAAAGAAAGAATGAAAGACTACAGGAATAAGATGTTTATTTGCTCGCTTACAGGCTGAACTGGCCTCAGAAAATATCTGTAGCCATTTAAGGCAACAACTACTGTTAATTCAATTTGAATCTTGTTATAGGTTTATTTCTTCTTATTTATTATTTTGAATCAATGTGGTTCAAATAATGTTGAGATGCGATCATGTTCAGGAAACACTGAAGACAAGCTAGTTTTTTTCCTCAACAATGCATCATACTATGGTGGTTAACCAGCGTTGTACGGGAAACGCACCCCAGTTTGACAGATACAGTTGATGTGATTGTGAACAATGAGGCTGACTCCAGCTCCTTTTTTGCCAAACTATCCGTTCCACCTTAAAAAATATTGGGTGGTTGTTAGCCCTTCCCCCTCAGTACTATTGGCTGTATTTTTTTTTTTAAAATGAACAGTTGCACCAAAAAAAAAAAAAAAAAAAAAAAAAAAAAAGACAGTTTTCACGGAACAGTAAAAAATATAGTTCTGTAAAAAATGTATTGTATGGTTTCAATAAATGATACACATGACAAATTCAGGCAGATTTGTTCTTTTGTATTTAAGCTCCATGCCTTACATATCTTTTTAAAGGTAGCCCATGGAAAAAGTTAACATTGTTTGCAGAGATGTTTTCAGTTTAGATCTTTATTAGAAGTAATCTATTACTGTAAAAGATTAAAGAGATATATTACATGAATACACTGTCTCGTGAAATCTTGTATCATTATATTTTATATAATGCAGATTTGCTATAAATTGATTAAATGATCCCCAGAACATGCCCCTAGGCAAATGTGCCAAAAAAAGAGGCGTGTCAAATGTATTATTTTGTAACTATTATCATTATTATATTCTCAAAAAAATTGAGCATGTAGAGGGTGGGACAAATTCTTTCTTTAACTAAATCCTGCATTACAATGTTTTCTGATGTGTTATTATGGAAATATGATCCACAGAACATGCCTTTCCAGGCAATTTTATGTGCCGACAAAGTATATTGGACATGTCATAACATTATTTCAAAAGTTCTCCAAAAAAAGAGCACATATACAGCTAGATAAATTAATTCTTTCATGAAATCCTGATTTAGAACATTTTTCGATGTGTTTATATGGAAATATGATCTACAGAACGTGCCCTCTCAGGCAACTGTATGTGCTAATAAAGCATACTAAAAGTGTCATAACTTCATTATTTCAAAAGTTCTCAAAAAAATGTGCCTGTATTTCATCAATTATAGCACATCAGAAAATATAGCAATACAGGATTTCGTGAGACAGTGAATTCATGTAATATATTTATTTAATCTTCTACAGTAATGGATAAAATCTCATAAAGACCTAAACTGACAAATTATCTCTGCAAACAATGTTATCTTATTCCATGCATATAGGCTACTTTTAAAAAAGCATTTAACGCATGGAGCTTAAATACAAAAGAAGAAACCTGTCTGAATTTGTCACGTGTATAATTTGTTGAAACATACATTTTTTACTGTTTATTGAAAACTGAACAACTCCCAAGTTTGCCGTGAATTTAAGTTGTTAGATCACCCTCGACTCATGATAAAAACCTATCACCAACGATAAACCACTTACAATACTTTACAACTTCATAACAAGGTAGCAAAATTCTTACCTGTCTGAGTTTGTTACTCCATTAAAATATTAGCATCCAATAACCGCTGTCACGTTGGCAGGATTTAACGCTGGACGAAACATCGTTGATACTGCCACCTAATGGAAAATCATTGATCAGCATCACAAATCTCCACAGTCCAATACAAAGACTTCCAGAAGGACAAATTACTGTACAAATGACCATTTGCACAGAGTGTTCTTTAGAACATCTGCATAATGATAAGCCAGCTCGTAAATTTCCGGTGTAGCTCATTTTATTTATGCTATATATAGGTGGAGATTCTTATCAGAAAGTGAAAAAAATAATAATTGCAGCATCTTAAATAATGATAGCGGCATGAACATTCAGTTTCATATTATTGAACAACATATAATTTAAAATCTGAGCCTGGTAATCCCAGGAGAGTACATAGACACATATTTATATATAAATGCTGACAGCTAAACACTGTTATAACTGTTTAATCTAACGTTAGCAAGCTGGACATTAGTCTCTTCAATGACATCTTAATAGTATTCTTAATAATCAATAACTCGCCTTCATAGTCACATTTTTAAAATCTTGTAATATTTTAAAGCCTTTATTATTTTTCAACTCTACAGCTGTGCAGTAAAATTCACTTCAAAGATTCACTTTTCATTCATAAAGATTCACATTTCATTTCACGGAACAAGACATTTTAAGATGAAAATGACATGAAATTATAACCACATAACCCTTATAACCACAAGATGGCAGTAGAGGATCACTCATTGGCTGCAACTGCCATTTCGACTCCCATAGTTTTTCCACATTTTTCTTTTCTATTTATTATTAACTTACTAGTATGACAAATTGTAGTAGTTTTACCGTATTTAAGTATATAGTATAGCAAGTGCAGAAAGTCATTAAAATAAATAAATAAGCACAGACACAAACAGCCTATAAGGGTGAATTAAATACTTACATATAGTTTATTACAAATTAAATAAGATAAATATTAATGATATAAGAATTAATTAAATGTATTCAATATGAATTCGCAAATATTTTAGGTTTAATTTAATAACTACTCTTTTTACATACATTCAATGGCAGTTTTATCTTGAACTGTAAAAGCTATTAAATAGCCTATATGCAACCAACACAAACTTGTTACTGCTGTAGTTTTGTTATTCTGAATTTAGTCTGAATCATTTAATGCACAGCTCAATCATAGCAATGACTCACGCATATTTAGCGGATTTACTCGCATAATATTTTACACTTGCGTTTGTCATTCTTGAAACAGTACATGGACGTTTGGTCCTCTTAAACAAAATTTTTCTTCAAATTTTGAATGGATTATGTAGAGAAAACGAGCAAAGGACACTCCTATTACAACACACTACAGTTGACCGGAAATGACTGAGCTGGCTAGTCTAAAACAAGGAAGTAATCCATGCATATGGTCAATTCACTGTGCAACACACATACAATTACTCAAACACGTACACATACTAAAATATTGGCATTATTTTCTCCCCACTTTTATCTTATTATTGTTGTATTAAAACTCACATGCATGAATTGCAAATATTAACTACTATACGTTATTGATGCTTGGACAAATGTACAGCCTTTGCCAATAAAGTTACTTGAACCTTTATTTATCTTAGCCACCCATTATAACAACGTCAGTCATTTTATTTGCCTAAACCAGCCAGATTCCAAACTGAATGACGGTAAAATTACTTGCAGATCAGGGCACATATTTACAAAACATTTTATCGTATCACTAAGAGCTCTCCCACGTAGCAGTAAATGTTTTTAGCTAAGAGGTTTCTCTTAAAACCCATTTACAAAGCTGCTCAGACAAACCTTTACTAAAGGAATAGAGAGAAGTGTAGTAATGTGAAAGAAAACCAAACTGGACAAAAAATAAATAAATAAATACAGTACTGTTACTTCTTGCCCAACTGATTAATGAAAACAAGGATATAATCAAAGGAATCTTTGGAGTTCAGATGACCTCCAAAACAAAAACCAAAAGAAACACATTTGTGCAAACATATGTGTGCAAATCAGTGCCGTTTATAGAATGTTTATGTTCTAAGGCAGATTGTCGTCAATGTCCATTTTAGCCCTGCTAAAAAAACAATCAAACCAAAAAATAAACAATAGAAATCACAGAATTTGAAATGGTTTTACTTGTTATAATGGGAATTGTACTGGTTTTAATGTCAACTGTAATGGTACCCGTTGGTCTCCACTGGTAATTGGTCGCCTTCTATTGGTGGCTTGTTAAAACCACTAAATCCTAATGGAATATATCCCAAAATACACTACAGGAAATTATTTTTTTTAATGATTTTAATGGTTAAAAGTTGATGGTTTGTAATGTTTGTAATGGTATTTGTAGTGGAAACCATTAGAATTTCTGTAATGTTTTTTTTTTTTTTTTGGCAAGGAGGGTAGTTTGTGGCTTGGTCTTAGTGACTAAGGAGTCCTGTTTAGTACTCCTAACATTTCACAGATTTAAGAGCTACTTTTAGCACTAAAACACTTTGTAAAAAAAAAAAAAAAATAAAAAAAATAAAAAACTCTTAGAGAAAAAATGTAGGAGTCTTAAATGTATTTATCCTTAAATATCCAAAATTTGCTTTAAGAACTAGTTTTAGCCCTAAAACGCTTTGTGAAATACTCTTAAATCTGTGAAATGTTAGGAGTAGTTAAGAGGACTCCTAAATCACTAAGACCAAATCACAAACTATCCAACCTGCTAAAACAAAACAAAACAAAACACATTATCACATACATTCTAAATGTTTCCACCACAAATACCATTATAAACATTACAAATCATTAACTTTTAACTAATAAAAATGGTTTCCTGTAGTGTGTTTTGGGACATGTTCCAGTAAGATTTAGTGGTTTTAACAAGCCAACAATAGAAGATCACCAATTACTAGTAGAGACCAATAGGCACAATTACAGTTACCATTAAAACCAGTGCATTTCCCGTTATAACCAGTAAAACTATTCAAAATCTGTGATGGTTTCTACTGTTTTGGGAGGTTTTTTTTTTAGCAGGGCTAAAATGGCTGTTGCTGGTAGTCTGCTTCGGGAATGTAAACATTTTAGAAATACACTAAAATATATATTTTTTTCGGTTCTGAAGGTTATCCCAACTGAAAATTATTGTTTGATTATATCCTTGTTTTCATTAAGAAGTTGGGTAAGAAGCGGTTCTGCTTCCAGTTTGATTTTCTTTTACATTAGCATGTTTTACTGTCAGCCATGATTATTCTACTCTGTTAATTAAAAGGCTGTTTACTTGCATATCCCGTAACTGTTTATGAGAAGCACACATGTAAGAAGCTGACAATTAGCTGAACATATACTTGTTTAATTTGTGACAGTTGGCCTGTATTTTAAAATTTTTTATTTGAATATGGCAACATAATGTCACACTCCACAATATTTCTATTAATAAATGTCTGACAGAGACCCCTCTCCCATCAGCCAATCACTGTGTGCATAGTTAGTAAGCATGCTGATATCGTCCATAGCAAACGGGTTAACCCCGTCCTTACTCTCAGCTTTGTGAAAACTCTTAGCTAAAAACATTTACTGCTTTTTAGGAGAACTCTTTGTGGTAAAATATAACGTTTTGTGAATACAGGCCCTGGTACATGGACATGATTTAAGTATTTTCCCCTTTTACTCGTTTTGTTGTCTAGTTAATAAACTCCAATCTAGCTATGCACCTGTATGAACATTTGTAACATGATTGTAAACATGATGATATGTCACTATTTTTCTTTATTGGCTCTTTAATGTTTCTCTGCACATCTCCATCAATTCAGACCCATGTAATATGCAATACTGAAATATTCATATAGTCATTCAACAGCCATTTATTTTTTTCTTAGTCTGAAAACAGATCATTGACATCATTTCCTGTTTTAAAGCAAGCACATTCTTATAGCTTCAGGTATCTTAGATATTAATATTATTTCAACTTGGAGCATGCGACATGTAATCTGTTTGTTGTATTTAGCAATTGTGAGTAATACATTATTTTTTTATCATTATTATTAGATTTTGCATTGTCCTCCACTGCCTCCTTCTCTGATTTTTGTTCTTACAAGCTTATATTGTGAGGTAAGTAATACTCCTTAGCTTCAGTTAAAGTTGTTTTGATCTTTGCAATGTAATTTATTTTGAACTGTTATTACATAGCAAAGTAATATTCTACCAATGAATATTCCATCGTAAGTGCCTAATTGCCTAAGAATAACAAGGTATTCACACTGATTTGTTACTGATTTTGTCCACTACAGTTCTTTCACTTTGCCTTCAAAACTTCAAGGTAAGATATTTGCAAAGTTTACATTTAAGTAATATTTAATTAGTTTCAATAAAATTATGTATTACATATATTATACTTTGGGACGTATATGTACCTTGCATTGCCATTCGTCCTTAGTGTTGAAAGATCACAAAAGGACCAAACATTAAAAAAATAAATAAATAAATTTCACTTTATAATGTTTAATGTTGTGTCCCTTATTATTTTAGCAAAATAAGCGTGATATTAACTTCAATGACATTAAAGATCAGAATAGGGCAAAAAATAATGTTAGAATGAAATCATACTAAAATCTTATCAATGAAATGTCTTTGGCCCTTTAAATATAAAAACTGCAACTGTCTCTTAGAATGAGCTCTGAAAAGAGAGAGATGCACAGGAGATATGTGCATGCTTGGAGAACCACAAGGCAGGCAATGACCAAATCTCCAACTCACCTGGAGTGTAATCCACCAGCTGAAGTACAATCACTTGATCTTCCACTTGAAGAACAATCACAAGATGATGTTGACAAAGAAGTGACATCAGCTGATATGGAGATGATTTGTGGGGAGTATTCATCTGACATGGAACACCATTTGGACTCTGAAAATGTAGAAGAACAGTCAAGAGCAGCGACATGGGAGGTTATTAACAGCCTGAATGAATCCTTGGGTTCTGACCTTGAAGAAGAAGCAGAAGACGACAGTAGGGACTCTGTCACTGGCAGCAGAACTTTCCACCTGGGCCAGTGAACACCAGATAAAACATAATGCACTTGACAACCTGCTCAAATTGTTACAAAGGCATGGACACAATGAATTACCTTCGACTGCCCGGACTCTTCTGCACACTCCCTGGCAACTTGACGTAAAGCAAATATCTGGAATGGAATACGTTTACTTTCCACTAACACAGAAATTACAAGAAGCATTAGACAGTTACTCTCCTGATGTAACTGAACTCCACTGTCTTGATTTATCATTCAACATTGATGGATTACCCCTGTACAAGAGCTCCAAAACATGTATGTGGCCAGTCCTTTGTGCAGTCATGTTAGATCCTGTCACCATTTTCCCCACAGCTCTGACAAGTGGTGTAAGTCGACCAACAGATCTTGGCTTTTTGGAAGACACAGTAAGGGAACTGGGCCATCTGATGAATCATGGGATTCACTACAGGGGAAGAAAAATAAAAGTTAATTTGAGGTGCTTTGTGTGTGATGCTCCAGCTCGTGCATTAGTGAAAAATATCAAACTGTTCTCCGGGTACTTTGGCTGTGACCGATGTGAGCAAAAAGGAGAGTGGTTTAACAGAGTCACATACCAAGAAACCGCTGACCTCAAACTCCGGACAGATGAAACATTCAGAAATCAAACACAAGTTCAGCACCATCATGGGAACACACCTCTTGCTCACCTCCCCATAGACATGGTGCAGAATTTTCCCATTGATTACATGCACCAGGCTTGTCTAGGTGTAATGAAAAGACTCCTGCTCATCTGGACCAGAGGAGACAGAGTTGTGAGGGTTTCAGCCAGCCAAATCCTAGAGATTAGTGCAAGACTGCGGTCTCTTCAGAAATGCATCCCATCTACTTTTGTGCGAAAGCCTAGAGGTCTTGAGGAGCTGGAGAGGTGGAAGGCAACTGAGTTTCGTCAGTTCCTTCTATACACAGGGAAGATTGTGTTGAAGGGAATACTGCCAAATGACATGTACTTGCACTTCCTTTCCTTCAGCGTGGCCATGGTAATCTTGGTATGTCCAAGTCTTGTGCAGCAACACTCCAAATATGCAAAGGAACTGCTGAACTACTTTGTAGAAAAAGGTCGGAACCTTTACGGAAAGGAGTTCCTTGTATATAACATACATACCATGCTGCACATTTCAAGAGATGCTGAAAACTTTGGTGGCCTGGAAAATTGCAGTGCCTTCATGTTTGAAAATTATCTGCAGACACTGAAGAGGATGGTGCGTTCAGGCAGAAACCCACTAGTTCAGGTCGCTAGGAGGCTGGAGGAGAGAAGCAAACAGAAAAAAACTCCAACTGTAGAGAAAATCTCTTCAAAGAGCCAAGATTGTGCATATGTCCTTAGTGGGGGCCAATGTTGTGAGGTCCTACAAGTGGCTGATGAGGAACAAAGAGTGCTTTGCCGAGTTTACAGTCAACCTGAGCCCCTGTTTACCAGCCCATGCACGTCATTTTTGATTGGTGCCTACAAATACAAAAAAAACCACAACACGATTTCATGGATTCCAAAAACAGAACTTACGAAACATGCAATAAAGATTAGCACAGAAGACAGAAGTGAGATTTTTCTGTCAGTGCTTCATGAATTCTAATCAAAGGTAACAGGTTGTCATATGATGTAATATAAGGCAAATGTACACATAACCAGCTTCTTTTGGATTTATAATGATTTTTTTCTTGCTTCTTGCAGAATGTATGCAATTGTTGAATTTTCAGAGGAGGGCACATGCGAAATGATACCAGACATCTGGTTGTTTAAGAAAGATGAGGTATTGAATTTTGTCTCACTTGTATCAGGCTTTTACAGAAGTGTATCCTATTGATTAAACTCTGACCAGACAAGATTGTTTAAAGTGCATATTGCAGGTTAGAGACCCAGTGAGTCAATGTATAGAAAAATAATGTAGAAACCATTTTTTTTTTTTATATATACTTGTAAATATGCCACAGAGGATTCTGGAGTCATTTTTGTGAGAAAAATTTTTTTACTTCCACATCTGAAAACCGACAAAAACCGGAAGTGAAGTAACAAGAGGGAGTGCTGTCAACTTAAACAATAGGAAAACAATGGATCGCAATGACAGTCATACCAGTATGAATAAACATTTCCTCAGCATCCAAACTGTCATTGCGATCCATTGTTTACCTATTGTTTAAATTGACCGCACTCCCTCACGTTACATCACCTCCGGTTTTGGTGTTTTTTTAGATGCAGAAGTAAGAATTTCCTCACAAAAACAACTACAGAAGCCTCAGTAGTGCATTTATAAGTATATTTTAATTAAAAAATGTTTAATTAAAAGTTCCTACATTGTAAACTTTCTCTCCTTGTAAGGACATATTTTCCCATTTTCATCCCTTTCTCTTTTCAAATTTATCACAAATAATGTGTTCCCAATGTTGCCAGCAGTTAAGCCCTATTCGGACGGGACTAGTTTTCTAAACTAAGTTTGAGCTTTGATTCTTATCACCCATTGTCTGTGATTTTCATGTACAAATCAGATACACTTTAATCTGCAAAGTTCAAAAAGAGGACATGCACATCCCCTTATACTAGTGGTTTTCAAACCGGTCCTGGAAGGCCCTGCACATTCTGTATGTCTCCCTCATCTAACACACCTGATTCAACTCATCAGCTCATTAGTAGAAACTGCACAACATGAATTGAGTTTGTCTGATAAGGGAGACATACAAAATGTGCAGGGCAGGGGTGCTTCCAGGACTGGTTTGAAAACCACTGCCTTACCCACCTTATTTTTCAATGCAGAAGTAAGCTGTTTTCTGCTAATGTGTTAGACATCCGGTTCATAATCCGCCATAGGGAATTACCGAGAAGAATATCGAAGTGCAGTAAATGGCAAAACTACAAACCAGTGTGTTCATAATTAAGATAATACATTAAAATAACATGGTGTACAGTGGGTAAAAGAAGTTCTATCATTTATTAGAAAGATGAAACAAGGGTGGACATTTCAGCAAGACAGTAATTCCAAACACAGTCAAAGAAACTCTTAACTGGTTTCAGGAAAAGTAAATAAAGCTGCTAAAATGCTGCCCTCCAAAGGCAAAGTGCAGTAATTACGCCAACACTGAAACATAGAAAAATGCCTTTAAAGTTTTTACACCAGCTAGTCAAACATGTTGACACTCTCGTTTCTCTGGTACAAAACTGAACCAGGAGATTTTGCCACAAGACAAAACAGTTGTCACCAAGTCAATTTTAAGCCTTAACTCAATTTTGACCAAATGTGTAGTTACTGCGCTTTGCCTTTGGAGGGCAGAATGGCCCAGCCAATCTCCTGACTTGAATCTAATAGAAAACAGATTTTGGTAGAAGAATGGGCCAAAATCCCACCTGAGCAATGCATGCAACTAGTTTCTTCATACAGGAGGCATCCTGAAGTTGTCATTCCCAACACAGGTCTTTGTACAAAGTATTTTAAAAGTATAAAAGTACATTTCAGTAGTTCAATACTTTTACCTCATGTCATTCCATTTTATTACACAACTTAATTTCTGAAATTATTTGTTTTTTTTCTATGTATGGATTGCTTGGTTTCTGTATATTCTGCTGGTTTCTGATCATACAATATTGGCCAATAAAGCCTGACTTTTAGAAGCCGCAAAAGCATCAACGAATAGTGTAATGAAGAAGAACAGAGAGATCAAATAACATGAAACTGAGTAAATAATGGCTGATTTTATATGTTTAAGTGAACTAACCTCTCACATAAAAATTGTATAAAATATATATACACATTTATATAGTAGTACCCTGAAAAAATAAACTAAGATGACAGAGACACTTTCAAAAAAGGATTTACTAAGAAATACAAATGACATTTATTTTTAATCTTTCACAGGTAGTCGTGCTCATGGAAAGCAGGCACACAAATTATTGGAGTGGACACAGCAGCAGCCAGATTGTTCCGCACATGTTCTCCCCCTCTTGGTTCAAGGTTGTGGGGTTGAGGGGGGCCGTCATCATGGTCTTCCTCCACTGGTTTAACGATGTCCCCATTGAGGAGAGCCAGATTGTGAAGCACAGCGCAGCATGCAACCACCTCAGGCACGAAGACAGGACTCACCTCCAAGGCCTTAAAGAAAAGGGAGCGCCAGCGTGCTTTCATCATGCCAAAGGCACGCTCTACAATGCTTCGTGCGCGGGAGTGCTTGCTGTTAAAACGAGCCAGCACAGGATTCTGCACAGGCTCTCTGTAAGGGGTGATAAGGCAGATCGGTGCACTTGGTGGGTGGGTACAGGCTGCCGGCATACACAGGGCTGTTCCTCAACAGACCCCAGATATCCCACAAAGACATCAAGGAATTTCCTGTGGTGATCAGTGATGGCCTGGAGTTGGATGGAATGAAACAGTTTCCTGTTGTAATAACAGTGGGAGTTATTTGCTGGAGGTTTGATTCAGATATGACACCCGTCTATTGCACCAACTACTCGACTGAAAGCTGGTGACCTAGCCAGGTGTGCAAATCCTGCTCCCACTGCCTCCAGGTCATCACCGGTTGGGGGAGAAAAAAAAATAAAAATAAATAAAAAAATCACCCTCCTCAAAATTCCTATGACTGCCTTGCTCACTTTGTGCACAATCCCATGCACAGAGGATATGGGCATATCAAAGGCCTGTGACAGGACCTTGTAGGATGCAGCATGTGCAAGCCAGTGGAGGAACACTAGGACCTTAATGTCCTTGTCCCATCCATGCTCAGATTCCAAACTGACTGCTGCAATGAGGGACCTGATGGATGGTAAAGACAGGCGAAGGTGGGCACGGTGGTCAGCTGCTTGGTCCAAATAAAACTGCAGAATCGGTACAGCTGTGTTGACACAGCAGTAGGATGTGGGGTTCACCGTCTGTAAATACGTACAAGTTATTAGAACATTAAATTTAACATTTAATTCAAACAAAGCTTTGTTTCATGTGGTGTTGACTTGTATATGTATATGTAAACGTGATGGTTAATTTAATTCATTAATTATTTTTATTCTGTTTCCTAATGTTAGTAAATAAAGCAATAGTGTCATTACTTCATGCTTTAATTCATTCCTTGATTGAAAATTAATGCTTTCATATCAGCTCTATTTGTTTTATGTAATTTCATACATGTCATATGAAAACAATGAAATTAGGCTTTTTAAAATGAGATTATACAAATTTCAGTAAGAAAATATGTAGTACAATTAAGCATGAGTCTGCATCTGTTATTATCATTGTGTTGGGGTGGGTTAGCAATGCACATCATTCTGCACATCATAATTAATCCTAATTTTTAAGTGACACTTACGTTTTTGGAGGATAAAATGAACAATCTTTTCCTAAGGCGAGATCTGCGAGCAGCTGCCCGACGTCTCCTTATACTCACTTCTGCAGTCCACTGCTGCTCTAACAGAACCCCTTTTGGTCTTAGTCCACTGATTCCAGTCTGGTAGTCTCTGTAGTCCCAGAGCTCCCAAATCCAGTGATCTCAAAACTAGTGGCATACTCAGTATTTATATTGGCTTCAATACTGCCCTTTTCTGTATGATTGGTATTGGTCAGACGAGACCGATCCAAATCCAATATTGTGTGTTAACTATTCTCTGTTAATGTTAAACTCCACAAAATGCACAAAGTAAAAGCACCATAAATTTAAAATTTAACTCTCCTCTCCGCTGCCGCCGTCTGTCATCCTCCATTCAGCATTCAAACTGTGTGTCACATTTAATTAAGACAGTCAAGACGATGAAACTGTTTGAGATGATTGTTCCTATTATTATACTTGATCTGTAGATAAAGATCAATGGTTTTGCATAAAAGAACTTTCTGGAGTTTAGTGC
Source organism: Labeo rohita (assembly GCF_022985175.1). Lineage (NCBI taxonomy): Eukaryota > Metazoa > Chordata > Actinopteri > Cypriniformes > Cyprinidae > Labeo > Labeo rohita. The sequence continues at coordinate 32,533 of NW_026129394.1, read as the reverse complement.
GGTTTTTAAATCATTACTTTCTACCTGATCATCACTGGAGTATAGAGCACTATGAATTGTTGATGTGCACAGTAACTGGTTCAATAAATTATTTCACTCATTTAAACTGAAATTATTGTATAATTTTGAAATTACTGTGAAATTATTGAAATAATGTTATTCCAGTGATAAAGGATTTGAAAGGATGAAAGCTTTGAAAGTCTCAGTGTTGAGTGCTACTGTAAGATGAATCCTGCCTGTGTCACGGTTCATGAAATCCACTGTGTTCTTCATGTCACGTTTACTTGTGTATGTCTGTGTGTTACATGGATCCTTGTGTTTCTGGTCTTTGTCATTGTTCTGATTTGGGTTCTCCCTTTGTCTCCCCCCAGCTATTTGTCTGATTTGGTTTAGTTCTCATTATTTTCGTCACCTGCTCTCATTACCCTCAACAGCTGCTGCCTATTCACACACCCTATATATTCTCACTGAAATCTCTCCTGTTTGTCAGATGGTTGTTCGATGTTGTTGGATGTGGTTTTCAGTGTTCGTTTGTCTGGAGTTTCCTGTTCGTGTCCGTTGGTTCGTATCTAGATTTCGTCTTTGGATTATACTTCACTGGATTTTCACCAGTCATCGCACCTCATCACTCTGGCCATCTTGTCCCTGCGTCACCGTCCGTCTCAGAGATCCATCCAGTTCATCTATCCCATTCATTCATCCTGTTCATTGTATTTTATATCCATCTCATCTGTTCAATAAACCGGTTTTACCTGCTATTGTTTCCATCTCATCCCTTCCGTCACAGCCTGGTTTACATGTTTGAAAATGAATAACAGTTTAAAACATTAATTAACATCAAAAAGTAATCAATGTAATCAGTTGCATTATTTTAATAAAGTAATTGACATTGTTACACTATTTATTACATTTTAAATATGGTAATTTGTAATCTATAACATTTCCAAAGTAACCTTCCCAACACTGGATATAATACACTTGTAACCTCTGTTAGGCAGAAGAGTTAACTCACAACGGGAAAAGATAATAACCCACTAGAATTTGTACGATTTCTGTAGGAACACTGTAAATCCAATCAGAAGATGTGTAAGAATTCGGGAGAGGCAAGGCACACACACGTCTTAAATGCACTTTTTTATATAAGGCAAGATAGTCTTTTTATTGGGGGGGGGGAGAATGGAATGCAAATACAAATATATGTATCAATCAGCTTTTAGTCTGTCTTTTAAACAAATAAAATAACCAAAATAATTTAAAATTTAACCCTTATACACAGAAAATTCTTCCCTCCAAATTAAATGAGGCTGTACTCAAATGTTCAATTATAGGTTTAACCCCTTTTTTTCTCTCTTTTCCTTATTTTCACAACTCAAGTATATACTCAAGGTCAGCAAGTACAAAACAATAACCCCAAATGTCAATACTTAGTGGAATCACACAAATTTCCACTTTAAATAAGTATTTGTACAAAATGAAAATCCAATAGTACCAATTCAATATCGATAAACCTTGCATAGTTTTGAATGCACAATTCAAAAGAAAATGTCAGTCCAAATAATAACAAATGATATTCTGTCCTCAGCTTCTTATAATCAATGATCCAGTGTTCAAAAGAAAATATTAGATACTCCAAACCTTCAAAAATCCAATGAGATGTTCTCGTTGGAGGCAAATACAGATGTCCACGGAGACAAAAGAAAGACGTTTCTAATCGATTTACGGTTGGCTCGCCATCTTCACGCGGTGCACAACTGAAGTGTTCAATTCAATGCAATCCACGAATGCAAGGATCCAGGTTCTAGATTCTAAAATAAAAAACTGGCCTGTGCATACACACAGAACGATATCTTGAATCAGTCCACATTTCACGTACATTTTGCTCAAATTATACACCTCTTTAGCACACTGTACATACATTTTCATAACAATGTATACATTCACTAAACATTTTTTTTCCTTCCAAGCACATCAACACACCAATAAATCACCACAGTTAAATGTTTACACTAAACAAACATTTTAACTCACCGATTCCCTTGTGTATTAATGATAGTTCTCATTTTCTTTCAGGTTTCCACCGGATGACGCAACGATGGCCTACTCCATGAGGTTTCAGCGCGACGGCGGTCACACGGATCTACAGAATACAAGTAAGCTCTTCTAAACTACTCGAACTAATTTCTCAACAAAATATGTGCAAGATAACTTACACAGTTCGTTCCTCGCGGGTGTATTCTTTAATACAATCCGATAACGCTCAATCCGATACAATCGATGTTTCACGCAGCTTCTAACTCACGCTTCTTTTCTCGTGCTTTCTCTCACAAAAACTTCCTTGAGAGGCGGAGTCAGCATGACCTAATTACACTCGATTGGCTGCTCACCTGTGTAGCACAAATTAAGAACTCAAAACGACATAAGTTTTACTGCAATTATTTACTTATTGCACCGATATTATAAATAACTCATATGCAAAGAAACATATAGGTATATATATATATATATATATATTTGTACTTTATCTTTTATCCTATTATTTCCATTTACATTCCATAGTTATTTAACCTACTGCATTCATATACTGACTCAGACTACAAATGTTTTTAAGCCTTGGTTACACACTACACATCAATTTCTCTTCCCTTTGTGCTCTGAACTTTTCTACGCAGAGCGCTGTGTGCTGTGATTCCATGTTGCTTCAAACACATCATTCTGTTCATGAGAAGCACATGCGTGTAAGCATTTACACAGACATACATACATATTTAAACTTAAATATAAACTTACTAATTAATCACACATTTTTTCACACATTAGTCACGATTAATCACATTTTAGTGTTTACATTGTCATAATAATATACATGATTTACTTCAATGACACCAACTGTAGCAGGTTTCACTTTAATGCTGCAGTCCTGACAACTCAAATTAATAATGGTGTTTGTAGTCAGACATGTGACCTGTGAACGCGGGGAAGTTTGATCAACCCTGACATCAGTGAGACAAGCATATAGCTAATGCAGTGTGGACCATATGTATGTCAAACTTTAAAACATTAATATTAAGTTTAATTTTTGCTTATATTTAGCTTTTTATCAACTGTTTTTAAAATGAACAGCAGCATTGTGTTAGTTTTTTTTTTTTTTGGTGTTGTTGTTTTTGGTATAATTGACACCAAAAGATGAAACACTCTCATTGTGTTATGGCAACACCATGTGTTCAACATGTATTTGATGTGTGATTGACTGGAACTCATTAACATTGGAACATTTCAAATCGAATGTTTCCACATCTGATTTTGTCTCAGATGCAGCATAAAAGCAGTGCTGTCTCTTTAAAATCTGTTGCACATGACGTGGATCTGACACAAGTCTGATTTTCTCCCTATTCTTTATGGTCATTTAGGATTGCTAATTTAAGATTGTTTATTAAGCCATTGGACAACAATGGTAATTTTGTCCTTTGACATTTTGTGTGTTTTTGTGTGTTATTTGTCTGGTCAGCATGATTGGGTCCATGTCAAATGAAACCATGACATTCTTCAAAAACATCATTCATTTCTGTAGAGCTGGACATTTTAATTAGGATAAAATTAGTTCAGCTTTGAGAATGAAAACCAACCTGTTTGTTCCTCAGTATCTTCATGTTTGACTCTGAATGTTTCTTCAATCCTCACGTCTTCACTCTCCTCTTAAATAAACACCATCTTTATAATAGTGTGTCACGTGGATCTGCTTCATCAGGAGTTTTTCTGTGTATCTGGACACTTTGTCCTGTTTAAGATGAGAATAATTAACAGTTAAAAAATTAAATCTATACTAAATATTCAAGTGCATCTTCAAGTCAGTCAGTTGGTATAATTGTTCCGTATAATATACAACTGATCCATATTTAAGACATCAAAGAAGGGGTCCTGTATTCACAGGCATACACAACAAAATTAGATTTTTTTTTTTTTTTGGAAAACAAATAAGAACATTCTAGGAACTTTCCCTGTGTGTTTCTTTTTGTTTTATAACCTAAAGTGAACCTTCCCAGAATATTCCCTACAGGTTATTTTTAGTTTTATTTTCATAACCATGTAAACTAATTGAAATGTTGCAGATGTTTCTGAATGTAACGTGGAGAGGGAGACGAGCGGATCTAAACGTGACCTTTTATTCAAAGGACGAGACAAATACATGGTCGAACAGGCAAGGTCAGAACAACAGTAAACAGGCATATATATGGAGCAAGACACAAGAATAGTCCGATAGGCAGGCGTGGGTCGATCCAGGGCGAACATGATCCAGGAGGGAAAAGCGAGGGGATAGTCCATGAAACGAGCATACAGTCCAAAAGGCAGGCGGCGAGACAGATGAGACAAAATGGCCAGGCGAGAAAGCTAAACACAGGGAACATGGGAACTTGGAAACTTGGAAACTTGGAAACTCGATACAACAATACAAAAAACCACAAGGATAATCACAATACTCCATCACTTACAGAGGGAAAGTCCGGGGCTTTTATAGCGCGCCTGATTGGTCACAGGTGCTGACTCAATCAGTGCGATGGATGATGGGAGTAGTAGTCCGGGGTGGAGAGGGTGCTCGCTGCAGAGCCAGATGGGAGGAGCTGGAGGTCCAGCTCCCCCTCACTGGAGGGAATGGGTGGAGATAGAGACCTAACCACACCCTAACCCTACCCTTTACCCTATCCTAACCCTAACTCCACCCATTAGTTCACACAGAGGTGGAGCTGGACCTCCAGGGAGGGGGAGCTGGAGGCCATTAGGCTCTGCAGTGAGCAGTACTTCCCGGGTGCAATGCAACAGTCTGTGTGAAATGATAGAGCGAGTGCGAAATCTGGTAGTGAGTGGACCGAAGGTCACCGACCAGATTCATGACACTGAATCATGACCAGCAGAGAGATTATTCCGTAGAAATGACAGCAGTCAAAAAACAATGATTAAATAAATCCAATTTTATAGCTAAAATATTAAGCATAGTGTTAAAAGCATATCATAAACACGTGGTACAGTACAAATATTTTGAGCGTCACTTATTCTGCAGCGCAGTTTTACAATGTCACATCGCTAGACTAAAATAAAAGTCTTGTCATCACATTACTGTCTATAAAAATGCAACTTTAAATGCCAGAGGAGTTCAAAGTTGATTTCTTAGTGAAATACATTTTTAAATGCATGTTGTCTAATGATGTGTTTAAAATATTAAGAAGTACAAATGAAAAAGTGAGATTGTGACTAAAAGACAGAACTTTAATGTAGAAATCATTAGGTGTAGAAATCATTAGTATTAAAATGCAAACAGTGGGATTGTTTAGAAAAAAAAGATATAATTTCAGTGTTACTTAAAGGGTTTATATTCACACACACACACACATTTCCTATTATTTGAATGTTTTATATAATATGACAGTGTTGGTAGTGTTCTGACACAAGCTGTGTTTAGGCAGATCTTTTTTTTTTTTTTTTAGTAGCTCTGAATAGATTGCCCAACTGGAAGTATGTGGCCAGTATGTGTCCTGATGCCAATGGAAAGGACACAGACCAGACATCACGCTGTTTGGCGGCAAATATAAATATTACACGGACCGATTCTGTGAAGCGACAATTGGCCACATGCTGTGAAACTACTTTTCAATTGAGGATTATTTGGCTAAAATGAAAAGGAGGATAAGAACCCTTCATCATCCACCAGCCAATGTTATTTGGTGAATCTCAGAAATGGATCCTTTGACATGGAGTGATAAAGCTTCACATGGAAAGATAAAGTTACAAAAGGAGCAGAACCGCAGCCCACTTCCACTCTCTATGGTGGGTGTACCAGTGCTTGTCGTAGGTGGTACCAAAATAAATGTATAAAGTGAGAGAGACAAATGTGTTAAGATTGTGACTGCATTTGTGATTGACTCTGGCACTTTGATTCATGTGATTTGTGCGTCTACTTGGTTTGACTTCTCAAATCAGGAAATCCTTCAGTTTTTGATCATGTTGAGAAATATGAGATTACAACATCAAGACAGATTTGTTGCTGTGTCACTACTGCACTTGTGTCAGTGATTTACTTTAGCTTTTTTGTGCAGCATAATCAGTTTAGCTGTGCCCTTAATGTCTTGAGAAGACAAAAGCTGTTTGTAAGAAATGAGTCCATCATTAAGACGTTTTAAAGTCACTTCCAAATTATGAGTCCATTATTCATAACAACACTCCTTTCAGTGAAAACGGTTCATCCTCTGATGTCTCTCACATCCACCCACAGACAACATGTGCTTTTCACTGAGGTCAAAAGCATCTCAATGATAGATTTGTTTACAGTCAGCGATGAAAAGGACAGGACGAAGGTCAGCAGCAGTGGGTGAAACGAGAGATCATGGAGATCCATCCAAATCCATTCATAACTATGTTTTCAAACCTACTACAACACACACATCTTATACTTATTCAGAGAAGTAAGTTTCCCTATTGACAGCGATGTGTAGTGCAACATCTTACACAAACTCGGCTGTTAATGGACAAATGAATGCATGCATGACAGTTCAATCTTTTCCATCATGTTTGGACTTAATGTGTTCGTAACATTGTCAAATGCATTCTGGTTATGGTTTGGAAAGTGAGAAATGCACCGGTAAAACTTTAGTGACACTTTTCTAGCTTTGTGTTTGGACTATGCAAATAAATTCCACAGGAGGAAAGAAGAGTGGGTCACCACGTGTCCCCCCACTCTGATGAAACCAGACAATCACAGCACGGAAATGGAGAAGTGCAGAACAGGATTTATGCTCCTGCAGTGAAGAGTTTGACAAGATGAAACTCTTGTGTTTGTGAGACACAAATAAATCTACACGTTTGCAAATCTGAAAATATTTTTCTCAGTGATTCAAATGTCCTGATCAACATGTGTGAATAAAAACTACAAATACAAATAAACTTCACAAATCAAACAGAGGAAAACATGCTGTGTTTTCAAAAACATTTCAGATCAATTTATTTTGTGAATGAACAGAGTTTGAGTCGTTTATAACATACATTTAAAAACACAACACACATCAACCATCATCACACATCTGTAATGAGAAGCGTTTATAAATCTGTTGAAGACAAGTGTTTTTATTATTAACAAAATATTAATACTTAAAATATTAATAAATTATACTTTGTTTTAATTTTATCACTTAAACAAATCATTGTACTGTAAATAGATGGTCAGTAGATAATAATAATAATAACTGATATTATTTCACAGTGCAACAGAATTATTGTAATAGTAACTTATAATTTAATTAATAAAATATAATTAATATTTTATTTTTATTAAATACTTTTTATTTTACAGTATTATATGATTACTGCAATTATAACATTTCTTTATTGTTATAATGAAACAAAATAAAAATTATTTTGGTTATTATTATTATTATTACATACTGACATTTTATTTCACAGTGCAATATGATTATTGTAATAGAATTTAACAATAAAATAAAATTCATATTTTTAAGTATTATTGTTATTTAAATTAAAACAAATATAAGAAATATGTTATGATTGCAAGTCATTATGAAAATATCAACAATTTAATAAATTAACTATAAATGTATTATTTAAATTACAACTATTAAAAAAAATCTATCAAAACTGTTATTATTGCAATAATATTATTGTAATATTTATTCAATTAAAAAAATCTGTACCACTTTTTATTTTATTATAACATGATAGCATGTTAAAAATGCAATAATATTATTAAAATATTAAACAAAACAAAAACAAAACCTATTATTCTTGTTGTTCATTTTATTTTATTATCAAAAGATAACTGTAGCGTGACTTGACTCTGGGCGGTCAGACGAGGCGTGATGGGGCACTGAGCCGTCGGGCAGGATGTGACTTGGTTCGTGGGGATTTGCCGTGACCTGACTTGATTCGTGAAGATCAGTAGTGAACTGACTTGACTCGTGAAGATCAGCAGTGACTTTACTTGGCGCAGGAACTTGGCCTTGACGTTGTTGGACTTGGAAGCTTGACTGGACTCTGGAACAGCAGTCGTAGCTTGACCTGGCTCAGGAGACACGGCTGTAACCTGACTTGACCTAGTATGAACAGCTGCTGTAATGTGACTTGACTCGTGGAGAACGGCAGCTGTGTCTTGACTTGACTCAGGGGTAGCCGCCGCGACATGGTGCGCCACTTACCCACTTACCCATACCGTCATTAGGGGTGTGTCCAGCACGTGGGCCATCATGACCACAGGTGGCATCTGGGTGCTGACCACAGGTTCTGGAATGGCGGCCATCTTGTGCAGTGGCTTGGAGACGGCGGCCATCTTGTGCAGTGGCTCTGGCGTGGCAGCCATCTTGTGCAGTGGCTCTGGCGTGGCAGCCATGTTGTGCAGTGGCTCTGGCGTGGCAGCCATGTTGTGCAGTGGCTCTGGCGTGGCGGCCATCTTGTGCGGTGGCTCAGGAAAGATGGCTGTAACTTGACTTGGGACAGGAGCGATAGCTCTGACTTGACTTGACACAGGAAACGCAGCTGCAACTTGACTTGACTTGGAAACTTGACTTGACTCAGGAAATGCAGCTGTAACTCCATATAGCTCTGGTATGGCAGCTCTGACGTGACGGAGCTCTGTTTCCGCCACCATCTTGAGAACGGGCTCCGCCGCCGCCGCCATCTTGTGAGCGCTCGCCGGCGCTGCCGCCATCTTGTGAACGGGCACCGCAGTCGCCGCCATAGCTTGAGCGCGCTCCTGCACGGCCGCCATTTCACGAGCGATCCAGGCGGCAAACGTGTTTGTAGCATCGTGCTCCGGCATGACCGTCCATCTGCGAGCGGGACGCGCGGTCGCCATTGCCGCGTTGTCGCGTTCCCTTTCTGCGACCCCCACGGTGCACGGCGAACCCACACACAACAATGCAAAGTTAAAAAATTCTGCGAGCGATGGACGCGGACCCTCGCGTCTCAGCCTCGCCCTTAAAGGCTGGTTAACGCCATCGCAAAAAATCTCTATGATAGTACAGTCCGGGAGGGGGGAATGATTGGCAATGGCCAGAAACTCACGGATATACTGCTCTAGTGTGCGTGGTCCTTGTTTGATCAGGAAAAGAGTTCTGTCAGTGTCCATGTCGAATGAATGTCCGGGGTGAAAGCTGCTGGATCCTGTGTTGACGGAGTATTCTGTAACGCGGAGTGAATGACGAGAGGCGAGCGGATCCACTTGCGAGCTTTTATTGGGACGAGACAGAGACATGGTCGTACAGGCAGGGTCAAACAACAATAGCAGACAGGTCTAACGTAGGCGATGCACAATAGAAGTCCGTGAAACAGGCGAGGGTCGATCCGTGGCAAACGTAATCCGTAAGGGGCTGAGCTAGGAGAATAAACCAATAAACAAGAGCGAGAGTCCGAAAAGGCAGGCGGCGGTATAGTCGAGAACGGGGAGCCAGGCGAGGGGAAAAAACACTGGGAACTAGAAAACGCTAAACAAGAGAACACAATAACAACTCACAATACTCCGTGGTTTGCATGGGGAAAGTCCAGGGTTTTTATAGAGCTGCTGATTGGTCACATGAATAGACGCAATCAGCGTGATGCATGACGGGAGATGTAGTCCGGGGAGTGGTACAAGAGTCAGAGTGTAATGATAGGGTGAAAGTGACATCTGGTGGTGGGCGGACAGCGGGACACCGACAAGATTCGTGACAATAACAAATTATGTTGGAATTGCAATATGTACATTAATATCAACTATTATTATTATAATTATTCATTGCAATTGTTATAATATTAAGCAAAAATACAAATAAATATGTTCAGCATTATTATTATTATTATATTTTATTATTAAATAAAATATAATTTTATTAAATTTATAATAATTTTATTATTGTTATAGATAACATTATTTTGTAATTGTAATTTGTGCATCAACATCAAATATTATTATTACTATTGTAATTAGTATTGCAATTTATAGTAATACTATATAAAATATAATTTTTACTTCATTGTAAATATACCAATTACGCAAATAAATAAAAACTCTTAAATTACAGTTACATATTGCACTGTAAAATAAAATTTCAGTATTTATTAATAATAATAATAATAATAATAATAACAACTAAACATTTTTTTTATTTTAATCAATTTAACAAATGAGAAAAAAATACAATTGCAATAATCCAACTGTTCTGTGAAATAAAAAGGGAGTATTTAATAATGTAATAATAATATCTAAAATAATATTGTTAAACTGTTTTTTTCTTTAATATAACAATTACAACAAATCAACAACAACAATAATATTAATAATAAGAGCTTTACTAAATACTATTTAAATGATAACAAATCCATAAAATTTGTAGTTGTAAGTAAAAAGTAATAAAATCTGTATTTAAATTCTCATTTATTATTATTATTATTATTATTATTATTATTATATTATTATTAATGAATATTGAATTTTTACTTTTTTATATTATAATATTTTTATTGCAATTACAGCTTTATTTTATTATTATCTTATATTAAATAATATTTTGGCTTTTACTGAATAAAAAATAAGATATCTATTGACTTCGTTAAGAAAATATTAAAGTAGTATTATTGCATTAAGTTTTGTTTTTGTAATTTGAATAATCGAATTATAATTAATTTTACTGATAAATTTGTTATGTTTCTTGCTTTTTTATTATTATTTTATTACTTTTTTATTATAATCTTTATTATAATTTACATTATACAAAATAATTTTATTTTATTATTAAAATGCTGACTTTTAATGATATATGATTTTTGTAATACTCATTGTATTACAGTTTTTACTTAATATTTATAAATTAATATTTATTATTGTTCTTTTTCATTATTTTATTGTTATTATTATTAATAAATACATACATACTATTTTATGGAGGGCCAAATTACTCAAAATTAAATAATTAAATAAATGTTGAAATATATAAATAAATCGTTATATGCATCATTTAATTATTAAAAGTAAATAAATGTTGAAATATTTAATTAAATATGTATTTATTTATTTAACTTTTTATTTATTTAAATATTTATTTATTTATTAAAATATTAAATTATTTATTTATTCATTTATTTATGTAAATAATTATTTATTCAATTATTTAAATATTTATTTATTTATTTATTTACGCATTTATTTCTGCATTTATTTATTGCCTCCACATTTCATTTTGAGGTTTGCGGTTGTCGCACGTCACTCAACAATAGTGGGTGTCACCTTTCCAGCTCGATTACTTTGGTCTTTCTAGTTCAGGCGCTTTTTCCTGTTTTTCGCATCACAAACTAAAGCTGATCGAGGATGGTACAGTAAAAGATCTGTCGTTGACTCTCGTAGATAAAGTGACATGACATCTGATGCACTGAAGCCATTAGCACACGCCACAATGGCTGTGCAATGATCAGTGGCACAGCCGCTGACACTTCCGGTTTTCACTGACATGTATCAGCAGAGACTGACACTGACACTGACAGTCTTACTGAACATGTGAACATATGCACTTAACTGCACAATGATATTTCACTGATGACGTGTTTCTATCAGATGTAGGATTAGTTAATTGCGGAATTGATATGTATGTATTTGTTTGTGTGACTGTGTCGGTGGATCATGTCAGTGTCGCGGAATGTCACCGGATGTCACGACAACACAAGGAAACACAAGGAATCAATCTCTCATTGAGTTTGATCATTGAGAATACCGCATTCGCATCCGTTATTGTAAACTTTGATCCTGATGTGACACCTACCGGCGTACATGCAATCGATCTCATCAATGGCTTTAATACTTAATATTTTATAGAGTTATGCAATATGAAATGAAACCATCTTATAACAATGTGATTTTTTTATTAAAGTATTTGTCAAAAAAATTCAGGTAAACAAAGGGAGACAAGACAATATTAAACACATGAAGAAGCCGAATTTAACTGCGCGACACAATGAAAATGCTGGACAGAAACCGAAACATGTCATCACTTAAATCCCGTTCTGCGCTGTGTGTGTGTGTGTGTATGTGTTACAGTGTACTCTCCGTTATTCTCCGGTGACAGCGGCAGAGTCAGAGTCAGTCCAGTGCCGCGACACTGACACAATCCACAGGCACAGTCACAGTCACACAAACAAATACATACAAATCAGTGCCGCGATGTAACTACTCCTACATTTGATAGAAACGCGTCATCAGTGAAATATCGTTGTGCAGTTAAGCGCATGTGTTCAGTAAGAGTGTCAGCACATGCCACTCTCTCATGTCAGTGAAAACCGGAAGTGTCAGCGGTTGTGCCACTGATCATTGTGGCTGGTGCTAATGGCTTCAGTGCATCAGATGTCATGTCACTTCATCTGCAAGAGTCAACGACAGATCTTTTACTGTACCATCCTCGATCAGCTATAGTCTGTGGTGCGAAAAACATGAAAAAGGCGCCTGAACTAGAAAGACCAAAGTAATCGAGCTGGAAAGGTGACGCTATTGTTGAGTGACGTGCGACAACCGCAAACCTCAAAATGAAATGTGGAGGCAATAAATAAATGCAGAAAAAAATGTAAATAAATAAATAAATAAATAAAAAGTTAAATAAATAAATACATATTTAAATAAATATTTCAACATTTATTTATGCTTTTAATAATTAAATTATGCATTTAACGATTTATTTATATATTTCAACATTTATTTAATTATTTAATTTTGAGTAATTTGGCCCTCCATACTATTTATGTAAGAGCACAGGAGTAATATTATAACCAGAACATATTTTTATTGATTTGTTATTTGCATTAATTGAATTTGAAATAATTAAAATTAATAAAAAGTGTTGATACAAATATGTCAGCTGAAGTAATGTTTGCATTATATCTATAATATAATACTTGTTCATATCAATTCAAAATAGAAAAAGTAAAAAAGAAAAAAAAAAACAGTAAATAAAAAATGATTTTTGTCTATAAATATACTGTGATTAAAACATGAAACTCAGAAAATATTTGAAAATGTATTCTGACAGTTTATTTCACTTATTAAAAAAAATCTTATAATCATTTATTACAGCTTTACTGTAGTTACAATATTATATTTGATTAAATGCTGTAATTAATGTCATATTTTATAATGTCAGAAACTCATTTCAGTCATTTCAGTTAAAATCTCAAGTTGATTTTTCATTGTTTTATTATTTCTGTACAAAAAATAGAGAAATTAATTACAATTAATTACAATCAATTACATTTTGACTCTTTGTAATAAAATGAATTATTGATTCACAACAATAAAATCACAAATACACACACATTGATGTTACTGTCTATATGGTGATTTCTGACACATTTATTCTGTTATTTGAGTGACAGAAGTTGAGCTGCAGTATTAATGTCATGAAGAGACTCAATAACATCTCACTGTTACTGATTCATCATCAGCTCAAAGCATTATGGGTACAATCTCTCATCAGTCTATTCTGATTCATCAACACAGTTTCACTGATGATCCAAAATCAAGAAAATTAAACCCAAACCCAGGATAGAGCGGCTGAGTGAATGTGGTCTGGACTGTGTGGATGAGGCTCATTGTATCAGAGACGCTGTAGAAGGACAGAGTTCCTGCACTCACATCCACATACACTCCTATTCTACTGATATTATCATCATACACTCCTATTCTACGACTGATGGACTTCACAGGGAGATCAGTCACTATCTTATTGTGTCTGAATGAGTATCTGGAGCGAGAGCAGAACAAACTCCAGGACTGATCATTACATCCAAACCGACACTCATCAGCCCGTCCCTTCCTGCTGATGCTCTTATATGACACTGATATATACACATGTCCACTGCACTCAATCTCCCAGTAACAGCGTCCACACACACTCTCTCTACACAACACCTGAGGATTGAACACATGATCAAATCTGTCTGGATGATCAGGATATGACTGATTCTTGTCCACATTTATCACTTTTCTGTTCCCCTCAGACAGAAAGAGATGTTTGTTTGCTGTGTTTGGATCCAGTGTGAGAAAACAAACCCCTGAACACAAGAACAGACACATTTATAACATACACATTTATAACTTACAGCTGTAAGTGTGTGTGTGTTTATAGACGTACATTTCTTCAGTCCTGTTGTAATCCTGGATTCTCCTCCATGATCCACACTAGAAAACACACACATTCACACAGTCAGTCAACAAACTGTTGCTATGCAGTGGCCAATGTACTCAGTGTGGTTGCTAGGGAGTTGCTATGTAGTTGTCAAGGTACTTGGGTGGTAGCTATGCAGTTGCAAATGTAAATATAATTAAATAAACTGTTGTGAAATATTATTACAATTTAAAATAACTCAGAATGATTTAAAAAATAAATCAGAATTATTTCTGAAGGATCATGTGACTGTGAAGACAATGAAGACTGAAGTAATTGCTGATTAAAAAACAACAACTTTGCATCAGAGGATTTTTAAAGTATTTTAAAATAAAAACGTATTTTATATTGCAAGTATACTTCATTATATTACTGTTTTATCTTTATTTTTGATCAAATAAATGCAGCCTCAATGAGGAACTTTAAAAAAAAAAAAAAAAAAAAAAACATTAGAATGACCCCAAAGTGTATAAAGTGCCTATACACTACCGTTCAAAAGTTTGGGGTCAGTAAGACTTGTAATAGTCTTTAAAGTAGTCTCTTATGCTCATCAAGGCTGCATTTATTTGATTAAAAATATATATATAAAAAAAAACAGTAATATTGCAAAATGTTTTTACAATATAAAATAATGTTTTTTTATTTTAACATACTTTAAAATAGAATTTATTTTTGTGATGAAAAGCTGAATTTTTATCAGCTGTTACTCCAGTCTTAAGTGTCACATGATCCTTCAGAAATCATTCTAATATGCAGATTTATTATTAGAATGATCAATGTTGGATAATATCAACAGTTGTGCTGCCAAATATTTTTTGGAACCTGTGATTTTTTTTTTTTTTTTTTCAGGATTCTTTCATGAATAACAAGTTTAAAAAGTACAGTGTTTATTCAAAATATACATATTTTATAACAATGTAAATTATTTATTATTAACTTTTAATAAACTTTTAATTATTAACTTAATACATCCTTGGTGAATAAAAGTATTAATTTCTTTAAAAAAAAAAAGAAAAAAAAGAAAGAAACAATAAAAATGTACTGACCCCAAACTTTTGAACGGTAGTGTATACACACACACACACACACACATATACATATATATATATATATATATATATATAGTGCTGGCAATTGATTAAAAAAATAGTCACACTTTTTTTTTCTGAAATGTATTGCAATTAATCCAACCCAAAGTTTTTAAATATACTTTTATATTTTATATTTATATAATAATTTTGTATTTAATCTACAAATGAATGTACAAACAGCATATACAGTATCTTTTTAATATTGGTTTAATGGCATCCTTTTTTGTTTGTTTTTAGGTTTTCACCTTTGGCTAAGTGTACGCTGACGTGTACGTCTGTCTGCGTTCACGCTGCCGCCGCCGGGAGTACTGCATGTAACTACAATTAAATTCAATTTCTTACTTTCACTTTTTTAAAAAAATCATGAGGTGAACTTACACCCTACTTGTTGTCAGTCTGCACAAGATCAACATGCTTGTTTGCTTTGCGGCCGCTTTAAATACAAGACCAAGCGTCCGATCGTCAGAGCGTCAACGAATCTTTCTACAGCGTTGTTGGTGGCCAGACCGAATTTTGACTCTCGCCGGCGGCGGTGTGAACACACGGTGTCGCTGCTCTCCGGTAACCTACGTTGTTGTTGTCTGCTGTGTTTCTGTGGGACTTTCTCTGCATGACTACTTGGATTTTGTTGTATTATATCGGTGCGTTGGCTGCTGTCTGTTGTATTTTCTGGGTCTTCTGTAGATCTACTGCTGCACGATTACACCGAGGTCAAGTGAACCGCCATCTGGATTCTGCTGCACGTCTATTAGTGGAATTACGGTACGGAGACACGAAGCGGCCAAAAAGCTGACGAACATCAATATTTCAAAGGATAAAAATTAAATGTGCCCGAAAACAGGGGAAAAGTATTTACAAAACGTATTTATATTGTACATTATAGAAGATACACTTATATTACATTCAAATACATTATACTGTGGAGTTTTCTGGAAAAATAAAGTCTGTTAAATTATAGAACATAATTAACATACAGACCACAGCTGCTACGAAAGGAGCAACTTCATTTACATTAAGGATAGTAAACTTTAACTGTATAAAAGGTTTGAGCTCAGTATGTTCTGTGTTCATTCTGACTCCGTTGAACCCAAGGTACAACATGTACTTTGCCACTGCTATGCTGCAATAAACATCTTCATCAAGATCTTCTACGTCCTCTTCACTTTTTCTTACATTATATAAATATTTGCTCACAAGTGTGTTGGGTTTTTTAATAATATGTGATACTGCAATGTGAGAATAAAGCAGATGTACAGCTATCATACTACTTTGAGTCAACAGAGAATACAAAAAAATCTTTAAATGGCTGAATCAATTAGACATCAAGAATCAGCATGTGAAACTCAACAATGGTGACAATCAGCAAAACAAAAGTTTATGCAGAAATGCATGCTGGGTATCAACATAGTAAAAACTCATTCATGATTCCCTGCATGCATTGCAGTTGATCTGTTTATCTGAATTAGTCTGATGATTGTCACCATTGTTGAGGTTTGTATGTTGAGTGTTGATGTCTAAATCTTTCTGTGTTGCCACAGATTTTTGATACAGAACATTTACATCAGGAATGAAAGATCATCAATATTATTCAGTATTGTTTCTCAACTTTATTGCAGCTTGACACCCATCACAAAAAGTAATCTACTTTAAATTAATTTTAAAACGGCTCTTTTTAATAGCATAAGTGTTTGCATGGAAACACTATTGTAGCACAGAAAAAGAATTGACTCAATGAAAGGCAAGAATCAAGAAAAAAAAAAAAACAATCACTGATCACAGTAATGGTGCTTTGCTGAAATGTCAATTTTTTTTCAACATTAATTGAGGGTGCAAACGTGATATTCATTTAATGCCATTAACACTGACAAATCAACTATGTTCAACATTGATTCAACTGTTTTCACCTGCTCTCTTGCTATCTGGACCCAATCTCAGCCTTCAGTAAACCACATAGAATCCAGAACCCTAAAAACTGTACAATTGCTATACTGTACAATGCCACATACATTCACATGAGTGTTAATTCAGCAGTAGAGTTACACTCATGGTACACTGCACTTATTCACAATCAAAAAAGTAAGTTTTTGCTTTAAAGTTTTGCCGGTTAAACATTTCAAATGTGCGCTGTTCTGATGTGGGCTTTCTGTTGCGTGTACACCAAATAGCGCCTAATTACTGAACTAAGTTATGTATGTCAAAACACACAAATGTTTACATATGAACACAGTTGCTTATGTCTAATGTGAAAACAATTGAGAGAAAAACAGAATGTGTGCCTGTATCTGATCTGCGATATGGCAAAAATATCATATCATGATTTTTTTCAGAAATATCATGATTCACGATTTTATCACGATTCTATGTCTTGTTGGTTTTACTATTTTGCAAGTTGTCTGAGCAGTACAGCTAAAATAACAGAACAGGTAGTAATAGCAGAAGTGCTTTGATAAATTATGTAGAATGAACTGTTATTTTTACTGAAAATCTTACTTTAAAACAGCGGTTCTCAAATTTTTTATACCAAGTACCACCTCAGAAAATATTTCTCTCCAAGTAACATTACCACCATAATGACCAACATTAAAATACAGTTGCATAGTATGCCTAACTATTCAGCTTCAGCTCTTCCCAGTTAAAAAATTAGGCAGTTTTAATGCAAAATTTGATTACTTCGGGAGCTCTAGGGGAAAAAAAATGATATCTATGGACTTAGATTATCGGGAGTTGAGAGATTGTTGTGAGCTGCGGTTTGTCTTTGTTCAACAGACAAATCTAGAATGTAATATAATTTTGCCTCTTTTTTTTTTTCCTCCTCTTTGCCTCCTCCCTCTTCCCATCTCATTTTCCAGTTACAGACAGAGGATACATATATACAGTTGTCAAATAAAAAATGTCAGATATGGACAACAAAGTGAAAAGTACTAGAGGGTCAGCAGTATGCTTTGTTAGCTGGAATGTTAGAGGGTTAAATGGACCTGTAAAAAGAACTCGCATATTTGCGCATATGAGGAAACTGAAAACAGAAATAGCCTTTATACAGGAAACACACCTGCGTATCGAAGATCATAACCGACTCAGAATTTTGATTCGGATCAAAATTTATTTCATGGATTCACCTGCTTTATCATCAGCCAAAGGCAGCAGTAGTCACAAATAAGATAATATCAGAATATTTTTCCTTATCTAGAGGTACGTGACAAGGATGCCCTCTAAGCCCATTACTATTTATTTTGGCTATAGAACCATTATCATCAGTACTTAGGTCATCACAGTCTATTAGTGGTATTAAAAGAATGGATGTCGAATATAGTCTCGCTTTATGCAGACGATTTATTATTGTATATAACTGACCCACTATCATGTGTCTCTGAAGTTGTGAAAATATTAAAAGAGTATGGGAACTTTTCAGGTTACAAATTAAACTTCTCTAAAAGTATATGCTTCCCTATAAATCATGTGGCAGATCAGATTACAAATAGAGACTTGCCTTTTTGCATATCAAAATCAGGATTTAAATACTTGGGAATAAATATTACTCGTACATACACTGGTCTGTTTAAAGCAAATTATAGTCCCATAATTAAAAAACTTGAATCAGATTTTCAACGGTGGAGTGTTAAGATATTTGTCTTTAGCTGGTAAAATTAATTGTGTTAAAATGAACGTGTTACAGAGATTATTATATTTGTTTCAGAGTCTTCCAATTTTCTTGCCAAAATCCTTCTTTCAGTCAACCATTAGGCTGCTGTCTTCCTTTTTATGGGGGGGCAAAAAGCCAAGGATACGTAGAGAGTTTCTTGAAAGACCTAAAAAAGACTGTGGACTGGCTCTCCCAAATTTGTTAAATTATTATTGGCCAGCAAATTTGCAAAAAGTTATTTATTGGTTTCAGTCTCCACATACAGAATGGTGTGAAGTGGAGGCAAAATCTTGCAAATCAACATCACTGGCAGTGTTGATTACAATGAAGTCACCATTCTCACCCTCGCAGTTTTCCTCAAATCCAGTTGTAATTTCAACTCTCAAAATATATAATCAATTTAGACAAGCATTTCAACTCACAGGCTTTTCCCTGGAAAATATGGATATGTAATAATCATCTTTTCCCAGCTGCCAAGCTAGATGCTATTTATAAGCAATGGCAGCACCTTGGTTTAGCTAAATGTAGTGACTTTTTTATTGATAATATTTTTGCTAATTACAACGATCTGATACAAAAATTTAATCTTCAAAAGTCTGACTTTTTTCGATTTCTTCAGGTTCGTCACTTTATTCAGGCCCATTGCTCTGAGTTTCCTCAAATGCCCTCTGAATCAGGACTGGACCTGGTCCTTAAGGCCCCTATACACCTCAAGGGCCTAATTTCCAGAATATATAACCTTATTATGACACTTAAAAATATATCAATTGATAAGATCAAAACGGAATGGATAGGAGAGTTAGGAATTGACATATCCAGGGACACTTGGGATAAATCTGTTGACAGAATAAATAGGACTTCTTCTTGTGCACGACTTAGTTTAATTCAGATGAAAGTTTTCTACCGTATTCATTATAGTAAAACCACACTGGCTAAAATATACTCAAATACGGATAAAACATGGGATCGTAGCAATGCAAGCAAGGCTGATCTAACCCATATGTTCTGGTCATGTTCTAAACTGAGACAATTTTGGCTTTCAATATTTGACATTTTAAACTCTGCATTTAATTTAAGAATTCACCCTAACCCAATAATGGCTCTGTTTGGTGTCACAAGGGACGACATTCATATAACTAAAGAAAAAGAAAATGCCCTGGCATTTGCAATATTAATAGCTAGAATAAGAATTCTTTTAGAATGGAAATCACCAATGACACCTAAACTGTCACTATGGCTTAATGATATAATGTCATTTCTAAAAACTGAAAAAATAAAATATTTTCTCAAAGGGTCAACTAGAACATTTTACAAAACATGGGATCCTTTAATAATTTATATCGAGAAGAATGTACTCCTCCAACTTTGAGCCCTCATCTTTGTCCCCAAAACAGTTTTGTATCATTTTTGTTTGTTTGTTTGTTTTTTGTTTTGTTTTTTGTTTTTTTGTTTTGTTCAGTTTTCTGTTGGATTTGATTCTGTGGGTAAAAAATGAAAAATGAATGCCTTTGACAGTGTTTCTAATACTGAATGCTTTCAATGTACCTTGTTCTGATAAAAATATAATAATAAAAAATGAGGCAGTTTTATTAATAAGAATATTTTTTTGTTGTCAGCCACTTTAGCAGTTTGAATATTAACTGCACTGAGCTTACAAACAAATAAATAAAAATAAAACTTAAATAATGTAAATGTTAATATTAAATATTAAATAAAAATAAAATACTGTACTTACATGTACAACAATAAATAAACAAAAACTTGACTCAAATAAAGATTACACTAAAATGTATTTCACCAGTTTTACAGACAAGGCCTAAGCCTATTCCCAGACTAAATTGCAAGTCTTAGCCGTTTCAACTGAAAAAACCTGCACTGATTGATCCTGAAATACTGTACGTTAGTGGCCTTGTTTCATCTCAAGATGCACACCAGTAATAGCTTTTATAAGGCACATTTATAAAAATTACTTTAATGTCCTAATTGAACGATGGTCTAATCCTGGCTTAATCTAAGCCCTGTCTGTGAAACCAGCCCATTGTGTTTTAACATTTATTTAACCACTGCTTTAAAATATATGTGATAACAGATAATTTGATGTGGATGAAGCTGTGTTCATTTTGAAGTTTGTGAGATTACGATTAACTGAGATGATTGACTTATGCATTGAGAGTAAAAATTCAGCATGGTTGGCTAGACAGTATATAACGACTTAATTGAGAAATTGTCCAGCAGCACCCTATAACAATGTGTCTCCATTTCAGATTTCCACCAGAGAAATAGGACTCTAAATAGTAGGATAAGTCTCTTTGTTTTTTTTTGTTTTGTTTTGTTTTTTTTAATTTAGTTGAGTAATTCAAACTATTTGAATGCGGCTTTGTATAATTAAATATTGATAATAATGAGTGTCTGATAAAATTACAGTTAGTGCTGTTCAAAACGTGCTGTTTGTTAGGGCTGATTATGGGTTGCAGCTTTTCTGAAGTTCACACTAAGCATCCTTAACAGTAGACCTGTCTTGACATAGTCATCTAGCAGTAGAGATCGACCGATATATCGTTTTACCAATATTTTTCACAATATTTAAGCATTTTACCATAATCGGTTATCGGTTTTGTAGTATCGGGTTCACGATAAATGCCGCCATCTTGTGGGTGTTTTGAGAATTGCGCGCATGCAGCACGCCTGAGGGGAGACCAGACAACAACAGCGTGAAAGGTAAAGCATAAACTACTTTCTTGCTTTGCTGTAATTAGTCAACTTTATTTAATATAACAGCCATTAATGCTCATGTTAGATGTGATACATAAATGTCTGATATGTAACTAGTTTATGCAGCTTGGCTCTAAGAAATAGAGACAAACTTACAGTCACGTAAATTAATTCAAGTCCTGTCCCAATAAACATAACTTTGCCTGAATTAAATAATATACAGCCATGAATGAGCACATGTTGGAAATGAAAGCGCTGAATTTAATTCTCTCTCTGTTGTATGTTCATTAGTCTTATGAAGTCACATATAAGCTTAAACCGTCATAAGAAATAGCTCCAACTCACTTATTTAATAATCCTTGCAAAAAATGACCAGTCCGGATCAGCAAATTTTTTTTATTAATAAATAATTAAAAAATCCCCTCGACACATTCACGGTAATAACTACGTTTGCAGCTGCTTTGCAGCAAGCTTTAGCCTATTACCTGCACTTGAACGCGGATCTCTTCCCGCTGCGTTGAAGGCGCTCGCTGCTGCTGCTGCTGATAGAGACACTTAACGTCTTCTGAGCCGGTCTCAAAAGTGAAAGCGGAAGTGAAGTTTTGTGTTGTTTCCACCAGCGCGGTAATTTTTCATCACCATAAATTGTGGATGTCAAAAGTATAAAAATAAGAAAAAGCATAAAACAGACCCGAAGCACAGCCCGCGTCTGAGCTATGACGTGAATATTGGCCCGAAGCCCAGCCCTATAGGGACTTAAAAAAGTCGGAGCCCGAAATGCAGGTTACGTTCACTCACGGGTTGATGCTCTGACAGCTACGGCATGTAACTGTTCACAAGATTCACTTGTTTAAAACACCCTCAATTATATTAACATTTACTATATAACCATTATTTTTCTAATACACTTCTAAATATGTAAAAATACATATTTAACAGGTTCTAAATAGGCATTTCAGAATAGAACGACAAAAACAATAGTAGTAATTCTGATGTAACATACCAGTTGAGAAATACAACAAAATCCATGTGTACAAACTGCCACGGGGTTTCTGGCCAGTCCCACGGGTGTAATGGGGACAACTGAGGTTCATTCCTCACCTTGGCTTCAAGTTGGTGGTGTCTTTGGGGACATGTCCATCTTTTACCATTTCCATGACTTCAGAGAGAATTGGATCTGTCCGTGTGCATCTTCTCACCTGTGTTGATGTCACTGGAGCCATCTTGACTTGTTCAAAACAGAAAATGTCTTTCTGCTTGCTCTCAAGACATGTCACAGGTAACGGTAGGCTTGATAGACCATCTGCATTCGCATGCAACTCAGCCTTCCGATATCTTATCTCATATGTGTGTGCTGATAACAGCAAAACCCATCTCTGCATTCGGCTTGCTGCCAGAGAGGGGATCCCGGTGTGTGGCCCAAGAATGGTGGTTAAAGGCCGGTGATCAGTGAGCAGTATGAATGACCTGCCATACAAATATTGGTGAAATTTCTGAACACCAAAAATGATTCCCAAAGCTTCTCGCTCGATCTGGGCATACTTGCTTTCTGATTTGTTCAAGGTGCGTGAGGCAGGCTAACTGCAGAGGAAGATTTGGATTAAAATGAGTCAACACCCCTGACTTCACAAGAGCTTTCTTGGCTTCTTGAAAAGTGGTCTCACACTGCTGTGTCCATTCCCATGACTGGTTACTACATAGAAGTTGGTGCAGTGGTCTCAGCAGTGTGGCTAAGCCACTGATGAATCGTCCATAGTAATTCAGAAGACCTATGAATGACCGGAGCTGGCTGGTGTTCTGTGGGACTGGAGCCTCTAGTACAGCTCTTACTTTACTTACTTCACTCTTAAGCCATATTGCTTCAGACGCTGGAGTGTGCTATCCAGATTACTCAGATGCTCTGCCTCTGTTTTCCCTGTTACCAAAATGTCATCTAAGTAGCACTGCACCCCTGCTAGGCCACTTAACACCTGGTCCATGGCCCACTGAAAAAAAGAGAAGGGGCCAAGGTGACACCGAAAGGAAGACGCTGTTATCTAAAAAGTCCCTTATGTGTGACAATTGTCAGTAACTCTTTAGAGGTTTCATCGACTTTCATTTGTAAGTAGGCTTGACTCAAATAAATTTTGCTGAAACGCTGCCATCCTTGCTAGGCCAGCAAATAGATCATCAATGAGGGGAAGTGGATACTGGTCAGCAGACAAAACTGGGTTCACAGTGACTTTGAAGTCACCACAAATCCAAATGGACCCATCCTTTTTAAGCACGGGTACAATAGGTGTAGCCCAATCACTGTTACTCACTGGTACGATGACTCCTCTGGTTACCAGCTCTTTCAGGGCTGTCTCAACTTTCGCTCTGATAGCATATGGCACCGAACGGACTTTGCAACACTTGGGCTTACTACCAGGCTTGATGTCAAGTTTGGCTGTAATATCTTTCATCGTACCCAGTTCATCCTTGAATACCTCAGCATGTTTTTCCAGAACAACACTGAGCCCAGTGTTTTCTTTTTTTTTTTTGTTCAAAGTTTTTTTATTAGTTTTCGCAGTGTATAACACATACATAGAAAATCCAAGCATAAAAGTACAGAAACAAACACAAAAATACAAAGTTACCAAACTAAGGTCAAACATCCCAACTCCCCAGTCGCCAGACATATATATACAATGCATACATACAGAAGTCCAAAAAGAGATGGAAGCAAACGGTGTAATATAAGCCTAGTGTAGCATATCCTAATGAAGATTCCCCTTTCTGTTACCTTTTCTTTGTCACATTACCGCCTTGGCTGCATCCATATCTGTTATGACAGTTAAGAAAGGCTGCCAGATATTATAAAACTTCTCAGTAGACCCTTTGATGGTATGTCTAATTTTTTCCAGCTTAAGTTGACCCATGCTCTCTCTTATCCAGTGGGTATGTGTCGGTGGAGTAGGGTCCTTCCATTTAAAGAGTATCAGCCTCCTAGCTAGGAGAGATCCGAAGGCCAGTACAGTGTTCATCCTTTTGTTAATAATTATGTTTTCTGGGGCCACACCAAACAATGCAATAAATGGAGATGGTTCTATTCTCTCTCCAAACGTCTTGGAGAAGGTCTCAAAGATATTAACCCAATATGTGTAACGCTTCAGGCATGTCCAAAACATGTGCAGCAGGGTGGCAGGATCCTGTCTGCATCGATCACATGTGGGGTCTATATCAGGCTTAATTTTAGAGAGTCGGGTTTTGGACCAATGCAAGCGATGAACAATTTTAAACTGTATCACAGCATGTTTAAGACAGATGGATGACGAAAAAATTCCTTTTATTATATTGTTCCAAATTTCTTCTGAAATAGGTTCCTCCAAATCTGTTTCTCATTTATTTTTAAGCAGATCAAGTGACTCTAGATTATGCATATTAAGTTATTCATATATCCTACTTACAGTTTGTTTTCCGACTGATTTATATTCAAAAATTGAGTCTAATAGAGAAGTAGGAGGGCATGATGGAAATCAATTAGAGTTCAACGCTACAAAGCTCCGAAGCTGCAGATATCTATAAAAATGTGAATTAGGGATGTCATATTTCTGTACCAACTGCTCAAAGCTAACAAAATTCCCCTCGATATAAAGATCAGATAATGAAACCACACCCTTTTTAGCCCAAACATCAAAAGCTTCATCCATCATTGATGGGGTAAACATGAAGTTCTTTGCAACTGGAGCAGCCTGTAATAGATCTTTAAGTGCAAAGGACCGTCTGATTTGGTTCCAGATCTTAACTGAGTGTATAACTATTGGGTTTGAGGTTAAGCTAGATATGGGCTGTGTAAATGGTAGTTTAGAACACAATAAAGCTGTTAGCGAGGTAGGTCTAACTGCCGCCGCCTCTAATGCGGGCCATGCATAGGATGAGTCATCCTCAGTTACCCAGTAGAGCATTGGTCTTATGTTGGCTGCCCAATAGTACTACATGAAATTCGGGAGTGCCATCCCTCCCATTGAACGCGGTCTCTGTAATATACTTCTTTTGATTCTTGGCGGTTTTTTATTCCATATGAATGATGATATTTGATTATTCAGTTTAGAAAAGAAAGATTTTGTTAGAAAAAATGGAAGGCACTGAAAAATATATAAAAACTTTGGCAGTATAGTCATCTTTACTGTATTAATTTACTTTTTTGAACATTAATTTTATATCCAGATATTTTACTAAATTCGGTAAGTAAATTCAACAATTTAGGAAGACTTGAGCAGGGTTTGATAGGTACAGCAGCATGTCATTGTCTATACGGGAGTAGGTATTATGAACCGGGGAAAAAAATGAATATTCTTTTGAGGTAGGATTATGAAACCGCCATAAGTCAGCCACTCCATAGTTTTTAAGAAAGAGTTTAATCGAGCGAGCCGACCTGGACAGTGATACCCTTTTGGGCGAACTACGATCTAAAACAGGGGTGAGTACACAATTTGTATCGCCACCAAGAATAAGGTGGTGTGATGTCAGATTTGGTAAAAGAGAAAAAAAAATTGAAAAAAATGCAGGATTATCCCAGTTTGGTGCATAAATGTTGGCCAAGATAACTGGAAACGAGAACAGCTGTCCCACAACAACAACATAACGCCCGAATGGATCAATTTCTGTTTTAGTCATTGTAAATGGTATATTTTTTATTAATAAGTATGGCTGCCCCTCTAGACTTTGAGTTAAAATTAGAGTGATATATCTGTCCCGACCAACTACTTCTAAGTCAAGAAAGATCCATAGTGCGCAAATGGGTCTCCTGAAGGTAGGCAATATCCACATTATGTTGCTTTAAATGCGCAAATACCTTTTTGCGTTTCACTGGATGATTAAGCGATTTAACATTCCAAGTCATGAAATTGACTTGGCAGCCCTCCATTCTTCTAGCATTATTAGTATCAGTCATATTATGGGGATATAATTGGATACATGAAAATTAGGAATGCTACAGTGTAATAAAGAACGCAAGATACAGTGGGCATCTGTCAAAATAAGTCTGGCACTTGAGCTAACCCCACCCACCCCTTTATCACCAACAAGAACAGGGTGAACCCAATATCCTTCCAAAACAAATCCACACATCAAGTGTTTGTGTGTGTCGGGAATGCTATAAGATCAGCAAAAAAACAAACAACAACACAACCCCCCCCAGGCTCTCGTCAAACCCCTCAATCAAAGACCATTTAAGCAGCGTGCACTGTTATTAAATTAGATTCCACTTTGAACAGTGCCATAAGTAACACGAACATTAACATCTTTCAGTGAAAGAATTCACGGATGCGAAGGAATCCACCGCAGCCTAGCCACCGACCCGGTGGAACTTGACCCATCCGTCTCAGCTACTCCAAGTATAATAATGTTACACCGTCTCATCCTTCCCTCCAGGTCTTCGCATTTTCCTTTCAGCGCCGTCACCTCTGCTTTCAAGTCTGTTACCACAGTCTGTAGACTATTTACTTCGTCTGACCATGTTGACAGTCCACTTTCCACCTCTTTGATCGTGGTTTTCATTTGATCTATTTCGGAGTGAATCGCCGCTGTATTGTTTATAATTTTGGCCTTAACCGCCTGCATTTCGTTTTTAAGGTAGTTGAAATCGTCAGCAAGTGCATTTTTCAACTCAGATTTAATCACCTCCGAAATGTCCGTTCTTAGGGAGCGAAGTATCTCTGCTTTCAAATCTGCCGCGTCCATCTTTTCTGGGCTGTCTGGGCTGTTCAGCACTATCTTGGTGGGCTTTAAGCAGACATGTCTAAATGTTTTGCGGTACACAGTATCTGACACAATGGAGACAGCAGCACCCGTGTCTATCTCCATGTGCACCGACTCTCCCTCTATGACAGGTGTCACCCAATAGCCTTTGGAGTCTCGTTCCATGGCTAGAATTTTTAATGGAACTTCCTACAAAGAGGAGTCGGTGTCGTCTGCATACTCCTTGCAATTTGACTGCACTTTATGCACACTCTTCTTTTTCTTTAATGTGCAAGGAACTGTTAAATTTCTGTTTTGCACTCTTTTGTTTTCCTCTGCAACCACGTTCCACGAGGCCTTTCTTTCCACAACTGCGACACACCAAATCTTTACACCATCACTCCGATGCAAGATGTCCAATTTGGCCACATCTATAACATGTTGCATTTTTAGGAGCTTTGCCAGGTGAATTCTGGAATGTATTCATGTCAGTTGCCAATTTATGCACTTTATCTGAGCTACTGAATTGCTGTGCTTCTTAAGCAGCAAGTTCCATGCTTACACTTATTTCAGTGGCTTTCTGCAAAGTGAGATTACTTTCACTTAACAGCCTCTTTTGAATGGCTTCGCTTCTTAATCCACATACGAGCCTGTCCCTAATAGTATCATTCAAAACATCACCGAATTCACAGTGTTCTGACAATTTCTTCAGTGCCGCAACAAACATAGTCACAGTTTCTCCCTCTTCTTGGTTTCTCTTGTGAAACTGAAATCTTTCCGCTATAACTAACGGTTTAGGTGAAAAGTGTGTGCTCAACACCGCCACAAATTCCGCGTAAGTTTTCTCACCTGGCTTTGCGGGCTGTATGAGACTGCGCAGCAAAGTGAAAGTCCTAGCACCCATCACACTGAGGAAGGTAGGCACGATCTTTGCATCCTCAATAGCGTTCGCCTGAAGGAAATATTCAAATCGCTCTGTGTATGAGCTCCATTGTTCCTCATTTTTGTCAAATTGTCCAATGTTTCCAATGACGCTAGCCATCTCGTATTCCCTTATCAATTCACAAGCCCCAACGTCGGTTTGCGTTCAGTTCTTCACTAACAGTAAATTTGGCTGTTCACACACGTAGAGTTTCTTTCAAAAAAAAAATCCTCATCGAATTTTGGGTTTTCATGAGCTGTATGCCAAAATCATCAATATTAAAACAATAAAAGGCTTGAAACTACTTCAGTTGTGTGTAATGAATCTAAAATATATGAAAGTCTAATGTTTATCAGTACATTACAGAAAATAATGAACTTTATCACAATATGCTAATTTTTTTAAAAGGACCTGTATATATATAATTTATATATACACTACCGTTCAAAAGTTTGGGGTCAGTACATTTTTATTGTTTCTTTTTTTTTTTTTTTTTAAAGAAATTAATACTTTTATTCACCAAGGATGTATTAAGTTAATAATTAAAAGTTTATTAAAAGTTAATAATAAATAATAAATAATTTACATTGTTATAAAATATTTATATTTTGAATAAACACTGTACTTTTTAAACTTGTTATTCATGAAAGAATCCTGAAAAAAATCACAGGTTCCAAAAAATATTTGGCAGCACAACTGTTGATATTATCCAACACTGATCATTCTAATAATAAATCCGCATATTAGAATGATTTCTGAAGGATCATGTGACACTTAAGACTGGAGTAACAGCTGATAAAAATTCAGCTTTTCATCACAGGAATAAATTCTATTTTAAAGTATGTTAAAATAAAAAACATTATTTTATATTGTAAAAACATTTTGCAATATTACTGTTTTTTTTTCTATATTTTTAATCAAATAAATGCAGCCTTGATGAGCATAAGAGACTTCTTTAAAGACTATTACAAGTCTTACTGACCCCAAACTTTTGAACGGTAGTATATATATATATATATATATATATATATATATATATTTAGCCCAGGAAATAATATTAAGGTAGCATATTCATGTAGAATGATTTCTCCTGGCTGTTTCATAATTGGTAACCTGTGTAATGCTTAACTTATTTTTATTTATTTTTTCTTCCTTTTACATTCGCAGATATTATTTTACATAGTGTTATTTATTTGTTTGTTTGTTTGTTATATACCATTAATATAATGTTTGTCTTCTTTCTCTTTTGAGTACTGATTTCCATCTGGTCTTAAGTGCAAAGTTTAGCTCCAGCCCCAATCATGTACAGCTGATCAAGGTCTTCAGGATTACCACAGACTTCCAAGCAGGCGTGTGGACGGGATGGAGCTGAACTCTGTCGGATGTTGGTCCTTCAGGAAGGTAGTCAAAACCTTAATACTTTTTAAGTTGTATTGTTATATTTCATAGAGGTGCTCCGATCAGGATTTTTGAGGCCGATCACCAATCGCCGATCACAGGAAGCTGTATCTGCCGGTCCGATCAACGATACCAATCTTTTTAAAGCCTCCTATTAATCATGTAGAATTATTTATAGAGATACTCCAGTCAGGATTTTTAGACACTTATTCAGGGCCTGATGTTTGTTTTTGTTTTTTTGAGAGAGGGGAGTTTTTTTTAATTTGAGGGGTGGAGGGCAGCATTTTTAAGACTTTTTTAAAAAATATATATATATTTATTTATCTTACATAAATGTTTGATCATGCAGTGCGTTTTTGTTTTTAGAATTGTGCAATTATTCCACAATAGCTTACACACAGCACAAGTCTGATTTCCACAAACACATTTATCCATTATTTTGATTTCGAATCCAAACATTGTTATTGGAAATACTTTTTCAGTATATTTACTGCAAAAAATGCGGTAATTCTGCGTGTGCAGCACAGACTCCGTGCGGAAACAATCTGCAGACTACTGCAGACGCACAGCTCCTGGAACGCACTACTAGACCGCAACCGTGTGCAGCTTGAACACTTTAATCCGTTAGCATGATCATGGGAAAAAAAATAGGCACTGCAAAAGGAGGTGTGTGAACGTGGCGTTATGTGTTTACGCTTCGAGTGTGCATGAGCGCCCAGTCTCCAGGAGAGCGTGCGAGCGCTGAATGGTTAAACACTGGAAAGAATTAAAAAGAAATGCAGTTTACAAAGCGATGATGTCACACTGATTCTATTGTGCAAGTAACAATTCCTGTGTCAACTATGCAGCTCGCTTACAGTCAGACACGATGTGGTGGTGATTGGAAATCATTTGCGCACTTTTGAGAGAGAAAGAGAGAGAGCGTGCGGTCATTCACTCATGCTGTTTGTGAAATTACGTCTCACATAAGGTTTTCAAATGACTGTATAAGTTATTAAATGAAGAAATGAAATGCCCCTCACCTTCAGCATTATAATTGTTTTACCCACGCCGTAAAGCGCCTGAGACGGTGCCGCTGCATGTCGTACCAAACCTCTCACAGCAGGCGCGTCATCAGCTTTAGATCGGCCTTTTTAGAGACTGCCGATCAAACATCCCCAAGCGATTATCGGCCGATAATGATCGGTAGCCGATCAATCGGAGCACTCCTAATATTTCACAAATATTTTTTTCTTCTCTCTCTCTCTTTTTCTCCCTTTGGCTTGTCAACTTCAGCTAAACCAAGAGCCACCAGGTCGCTGCATCTTTTGTAATGTAAGTGCATTTAAGTTTATTTAAAGCTGCATCAAGTTAAAGTCATTAGTAATTTCTTACAGTGCACCTTCCTCCAAAAATGTAAGTTCTGTCATCATTTACTCACTCTGTTGTTGTTTAAAAAAAAAAAAAAGATTTAGAAGAACATTTCAACTGTTTTTGTCATTGTTCATGCCATTGACTTTCGTAGTATTGACAAAAAACACTGAGACAATGTTGTATTATTTAGGTTTATATATATATATATATATATATATATATATATTTATACATTTTAATTGTTCTTTTCTTTCTCACTTAGATGATGGAACAAAAAGTAGGCTGGCCACAGCATCTGAAATGGAAACATCTATTAAAATGCCTCTGCAGTATAAGACACTTGGGATTGTGGAAGGAGCAGAAGAACAGCGATCAGGCAGAGTTCTACTGTTGCCCCTTAGGGAACTGATTTATGATCTACTTAACATTCTGATTTAGTAATAATTGATCATTGCTCTGTCCTATAAAATTATTTAATACATTCAACTGTTCAATAGTTTGGGGTCAGTATTTTATTTATTTATTTTTTTTTAAATCTAAGAAATACATTTTTACGTTTGAAATGTTTAAGAAATTATTTTTATTCAGCAAGGATGCGTTAAGTTGATAAAAACTTTTACATTGTTGCACAAAAATCCTATTTCAAATAAATGCTGCTCTTTTAAAAGCATTATTTAAAGGATCCTGAAAAAATATATCATGGTTTCCTCAAAAATATGAAGCAGCACAACACTTTTTAAGACTGCTGAAGATAAGAAATGTAGTGTTGTTAAGCATAAGTGAGCTCTTTCAAAAACACTGACAAATCTTACCGACCCTAAACTTTTAAACAGTAGTGTTTTCTGCTTTTTTAAATTTTTTTTACGTGGCTGTGAATAAATGAAAGTATTTGAAATTTATGACTCTTAATTTATTGCTTCTACTTTCAGCGTGCAGTTATTCTGCATATGCATTAATAGTAATATTGTGGCATTTTGCAGGTACAAAGTAAAAGCAAACTAATTTTGTTATTTGTTAAGGCCACAATGGCCATTCACAGGTGCCCCCACCCTGCCTACAGCATGCCCACATTTTCCCCACTGTGCCCACACCCAGCCCACAGAATGCCCACACTATCCCCACTGTGCCCACACCCAACCCACAGCATGCCCACACTTTATGGGCCCACAATCGGCCCAATTGGGGGCCCACTCTGCTTTGTGTGGGCCAGCCCACACTAAACCCTCACTTTTGGGCTGTCCCACTCGGGCCCCACACGGGCCCCATAGTGTGGGGCCCACACGTGCCCCGCATTTTATGCCAGTATTGGGGCCCACAGCGGGCTGTTTGCTGGGTGTTCACTGGAACAGCACCATGTGACATTATGATAAGAAAAAGAGAGCAGAGCATAAAGAAACACTGATACGCAATAAATAGCAATTGTGAAAGTTTCCACAAATCGAGTTTGACTTAAAAACAATGTTTTTGTATTCGAGCAGTCTGCGTGTTTAATGGTAAAACACGTTAAACATGAAGAGCGCCTATTTTTCATAGCGGACTT